>NC_063045.1:62587838-62787994 GCF_018812025.1 Megalobrama amblycephala
ATGTTTGTTTAACGTTTTTTAAATGTTACTAGTTGTTTCAGAATGTTCAGAGAACATTCAAAAGTAACGTTCGCACTTAACGTTCACATAACCAAGAAAAAACGTTTTAAAAACATTTAATAAGTCCAATGTTTTTAACGTTCAGAGAACATTCAGAAACAACGTTTTCATAACTTAACGGGAAAACGTTCTTAGAACATTTTGTTAGTTGGGAAGATGTCTGCAAGAAACTCTTTAAAAATGATAATTCTGTCATCGTTCACTGCAAAAGAGATGGAAATCTCTCGGTGTTTTTTGTCCATACAGTGAAAGTCAATGTTATTTGGTTCCCAATGTTCTGCAAAATAAGAAAGAAACCCCACAGGTTTGAATGACACGAGTGAGAGTAATTGATGACAGAATGATCATTTTCTGGTGAACTGTCCCTTTAAGATCCAGCGAAGCATCGGCGCGGCTCATAATCGCATCGTCACGTGATCGGCGGCGCATGTAAACAGACGTGTGTTTGAACATGCAGATGATTCGCACAGACGTTTGACTGAGAAACTCATCACATCTCTGTTTTTCTCTTCATGTTTCCTTCAGCTTTATTTGAAAGTCAGATTTATGATTTCAGCTGAGAGTCGGACAAACATGCGCTTCTGTCTGATCAGATACGCTGATCTTTCCGTTCCTGTTTACAGTATCACTCTGATTTATTTAGAACATGTATTTCTGACTGAGTTCAAACAGGTTTCCTGAACACTCCCCCCGTCTGTCAGTCAAGCGGATAGCCCCGCCCCACAGTCACGTCATTGGTTGAAGGTTCAATCTTTTTGAAGATCGGGAACAGTCGCACGCATCAGCTGTAAGAGGGTGGAGTGTAGAAACGCGCTGAATGGAAAGTGTTGTGTTGATGTTGCTCTGAGGTTAACGATGTTAACGATGGGCGTCTTCCTCCACATCTTCCATTAGAGGCCTCACGAATGCCGACGGATGGGCTTTTTCCTCTTTTCCATTCCCAGCCCCTGTTATCCCGTGCTGTCAGGAATGCAGGAAATGGTGGCAGAGCACTTCCTGTCTGTGCGGCGCAGCATGAATGAACCCAGGCGCTCATTGAGCTCCACATAAACTCCTGCAGGACTCAAACTCTGCTTTATTCTGAAAAACCTTTATTTCACTCAAGCTTCATGCGCTCAAACTCTCTCTGTTGATCAAGTCAAGCAGCGCTTTATACGGTACAGAATGTTTCAAAGAAGCGTCGCAGTAATAAACAGGAAAATAACCGTGTTAATATAAAACAAGACTCGATATCTTCAGTCATTTCGCTTCTCCAGTAAATGTATCTTGATTTAAGGATGTTTAGATGTTTGTACTGGAAAACAAGACAGAAACACTGAGGAACTGCAGTGTGGTATCGTTATTCAGATCAATTTAATTCAGATTGATTCAGTTCAGTTCAATGACTGCTGATGTTGCAAAATTCATCAATTATAAATTCTGCTGTAAATCAGCTCTAAAAGACAATAGTGTCATTATTTAGATCAATTCCATTCAGTGTTGTTTCAATTAATTTCAGTGTTGGTTGAATTCAGTTCAGTGTTGATTCAGTTCATAGTTGATTCAATTCAGTTCAATGTTGATTAAGTTCAATGTTGATTCAATTCAGTTCAGTGTTGTTTCAATTCATTTCAGTGTTGGTTGAATTCAGTTCAGTGTTGATTTAGTTCATAGTTGATTCAATTCAGTTCAGTGTTGTTTCAATTAATTTCAGTGTTGGTTGAATTCAGTTCAGTGTTGGTTCAATTCAGTACAATATTGATTCAGTTCAGAGTTGATTCAATTCAGTTCAGGGTTGATTCAGTTCAATGTTGATTCAGTTCAGTTCAGTGTTGTTTCAATTCAATTCAGTGTTGGTTGAATTAAGTTCAGTGTTGATTCAATTCAGGTCAATATTGATCCAATGCAGTTCAGTGTTGTTTCAATTCAGTACAATATTGATTCAATTCAGTGTTGATTCAGTTCAGTGTTGATTCAGTTCAGTTCAGTGTTGTTTCAATTCAGTACAATATTGATTCAATTCAGTTCAGTGTTGATTCAGTTCAATGTTGATTCAGTTCAGTTCAGTGTTGTTTCAGTTCAGTTCAGTGTTGATTCAATTCAGGTCAATATTGATCCAATGCAGTTCAGTACAATATTGATTCAATTCAGTTCAGTGTTGATTCAGTTCAATATTGATTCAATTCAGTTCAGTGTTGATTAAGTTCAATGTTGATTCAATTCAGTTCAGTGTTGTTTCAATTAATTTCAGTGTTGGTTGAATTCAGTACAGTGTTGATTCAATTCAGGTCAATGTTGATTCAATTCAGTTCAGTGTTGTTTCAATTCATTTTAGTGTTGGTTCAGTTCATAGTTGATTCAATTCAGTTCAGTGTTGATTCAATTCAGGTCAATGTTGATCCAATTCAGTTCAGTGTTGTTTCAGTTTAGTTAAGTGTTGGTTCAATTCAGTACAATATTGATTCAGTTCAAAGTTGATTCAATTCAGTTCAGTGTTGATTCAGTTCAATGTTGATTCAGTTTAGTTCAGTGTTGTTTCAATTCAGTTCAGTGTTGGTTGAATTAAGTTCAGTGTTGATTCAATTCAGGTCAGTGTTGTTTCAGTTTAGTTAAGTGTTGGTTCAATTCAGTACAATATTGATTCAGTTCAGTGTTGATTCAATTCAGGTCAATGTTGTTTCAGTTTAGTTAAGTGTTGGTTCAATTCAGTACAATATTGATTCAGTTCAGTGTTGATTCAGTTCAGTTCAGTGTTGTTCCAATTCAGTACAATATTGATTCAATTCAGTGTTGATTCAGTTCAGTGTTGATTCAGTTCAGTTCAGTGTTGTTTCAATTCAGTACAATATTGATTCAATTCAGTTCAGTGTTGATTCAGTTCAATGTTGATTCAGTTCAGTTCAATGTTGATTCAGTTCAGTTCAGTGTTGTTTCAATTCAGTTCAGTGTTGGTTGAATTCAGTTCAGTGTTGATTCAATTCAATGCTGATTCAATTCAGTTCACTGTTGATTCAGTTCAGTACAGTGGTGATTCAGTTCAGTTCAATTCAGTGTTTAAGCTATAGAGTGTCATTTTTCAGCTCATTTCAGTTCAGGTTTGTTCTCATCTGACAGTGTCGGTCAGATCAATAATATCACTGAGTATGAAGTGTGTTTTATCACTGGTTTTCTCTGGCAGAGGTGTGCAGCTGTCAATCATTGCAATGCTTGCCCCTGATTGGCTGAGCGCCCATGATGGGCGGCTCTTGCCGTCTGTGATTGGCCTGTTTCGTACGGTCGTGTCTGATGCAGCGCTGGCGCTCTGAGAGCCAGAGTGAATATGAGTTTCCACATTCTTGCGCTCTGACAGCTTTATTAATGCTGATGTTTTCCAGCAGCTGAATCTGCTTCATGAAGCCACACAGACTGATGAAGGTTAGGAGGTGTGAAGGTTTCTCTGACCCGCTCGGCCAGTAATGGGCTTCACAGCTCCGTTATCAGCGGCCTGCAGATTCATCTGGTTTCCGACATCATTTCCTTTTCCTCCTGCTGATCCCAGAGGAGCTGCCCGCAGTAACCCAGGGTGTTTCTCTGAGTCTCATGGCAGATATTTCTCTTGTTTTCTGTGTGTGGAACTGTTTATATTAAGTCTTTAACCCTATAAAGCTCATTTCTAAGGCCTCTAAATGATCACGTCGCGCTCGATCTACTACAGTAGACTTCCACTGATTTCTATCAAGTAAACATAAGAAGAACTTTGATATTGTTAGTAATTTTTCAGCTAGACTGCATATATTTTTAGACCTCATAGTGTTTAATCAGAATGTCATAACTGGATCTTCCAGTGACACATGACAGACTCTGGTGCATTTAAACTCCGCCCCTGCAAGCTTTAGAGCCACGCCCACTTCTCAACATCCAATCAGCAGCTGATGGACAGAACCAAGCCCCTACACACTCTTCACAATCACAGCTCAGAAACACGGACAAAACTGTGAAAGCTTGATAATTAATGACTTTTTAATCTCACAATTCAGAAACACGCTTCCAAACTGCTCATCAGCGAGACATTGACTCTGTGTGTGTGTGTGTGTTTGTCCTGTAGGAGGCGCTGTCGGTGGTGAGTGAGGATCAGTCTTTATTCGAGTGTTCGTACGGAGCGTCTCATTCTAAAGCGGACATGACGGCCTCCGCCGCCGGTGAATACGGCCAGAGCAAACTCAGTCCCAGAGTGCATCAGCAGGACTGGCTGGCTCCGCCCCACGGACGCGTCACCGTCAAGATGGAGTGTGGCGCGCAGGTGAACGGGTCCAGGTGAGTCACGTGACACATTCAGATGTTCTGTGTTTGAGTGACAGCCAGACAGAAGTCGCTCTGAACATGTGGCCGTGTGGCGGCTCTCCACAGTCAGAGTGATTTCAGGGAAAGATGATCCACTGATCTTCTGCCCAGAATGTTAAATCCAATGAAAGAGTCATTGATCATCATAATGTGTTCCTCACCAGACGGAAATCAGCTTTCTCTACAAATAAGATTTTTGAACATTTTTGAACCCTTTTTGAACATTTTATCATGTGTGTGTTTTGTGTAGCCGTTCTCAGTTGCTCTGATGATTAAAACTCATCAAGGTTTGACAGAAGCTAATCTGGTGTTTTATGGATGCGTATGAGTTCAGGAGCTCCATGAGTTGAACTTTCCGTCTCCACGAGCCCAACAGTTGGTCGCCACATGAGCGGGACTCGTCTGAAGCCTGTGGGCTGTTGATGTGGAGTTTGATGGCACATTCCAGCAGAATCCCTCACATCTGTGTCCTCGTGTGAGAATAATGAGTCATGTGAAGAAATGCTGGACATCAACATATTCTGTGTGTGTTTTTGTGCTGCTGCACTGACGCTCCACAAACATTCACTTGCTCTTCTTCTCGTTCTCCACAAATTACTGCCATTAATTCTGGCTGAACAGTTTGGGGTCGGTAAGATGTTTCTGAAAGAGTCTCTTCTGCTCACTAAAGCTGCATTTATTTAATCAAATATACAATAAAAATAGCTTAATTTAAAATGGCTGTTTTCTATGTGAATATATAGTAAAGTGTAATTTATTTCTGTGATCAAAGCTGAATTTTCAGCATCATTACTCCAGTCTTCAGTGTCACATGATCCTTCAGGAATCATTCTAATATGATGATTTGATGATCAAGAAACATTTATGATTATTATCAATGTTGAAAACAGTTCATATTTTATTTTTCAGGATTCTTTGATGAATAAAGTTCAAACGAACAGCATTTATTTAAAAACAGAAGCTTTTGTAACATTATAAATGTCTTTACTGTCACTTTTGATCAATTTAATTTGTCCTTGATGAATAAAAGTATTAAGTTCATAAAGTGTATTGTTACTTTTGTAGATCATCTCAGTCTGTTTTTGTTTTTATATTACCTTTAGTTTGATAATTTGTTAATCTCTCATTGACTTGCATGAATTGAAGGCATTCAGTATCTGAAAGCAAAATATTTGCATCCCTAGTTCTTCTTGCAAACACTGATATTTCCTTCAAAAGATGCACATCTGACCCGTGTGTGTGTGTGTGTGTGTGTGTGTGTGTGTGTGTGTGTGTGCAGAAATTCTCCTGATGACTGTCCAGTGGCCAAAGGTAAAATCTCTCCATCTGCGAATGTTCCAGTGATGTACAGCAACTACATGGAGGACAAACACATGCCGCCGCCCAACATGATCACCAATGAACGCAGAGTGATCGTACCTGCAGGTAATACACAGACACACACACACACACACACACACACACACACATGTTGTGTTTCTGTGAATTGTGGGGACTTTCCATAGGCGTAATGCGTTTTATACTGTACAAACTGTATTTTCTATCCCCCTGCACTACCCCTACCCCTAAACCTAACCATCACAGGAAACTGTGCACACTTTTTCTTTCTCACAAAAACATCATTTAGTATGTTATGTATTAATCCATTTACATTGTGGGGACCGCTGGCTGGTGTAGGTGATCTCAGGTTTATATTAACAAACACACACACTCAATCACACATAATCTCTCACACACACACACACACATCACTGATTAACTCGGAAAAACTTTCAAGTTAATGAGTTTATCAGAAATAGATATATTGTTAAATGTAAAGGCAACCAAACAGGTGTCACACTTTACCATCTAATGGGGGGACCCTTTTTTTGGACATCAAAACTCTTTACTTGCTGCATTGAAAAATGTTCAGTTGGCTCAATTAAATTATGTGAACTGAATGTCTTTTAACATTGACTCTTTAGTTGTTGAACCAACTGAAGATTTTCAATGCAACAATCAACATAAAAAAAAATTTGACATCCAAAATCTTATTACAGTGTTTTTTTTTTTATGGCAAGAACTAAGTTTTATGTTTTAAATCAAGCAGAAATAGCTCTTTAAGGTAGCAACTGCAGGTCAGCATTTTTTTACAATGAATAGTGATTTTGTTAAAATGCCTTTGCTCTCCTGTTAGATGGTAAAGTGCGACATCTGTTTCATTGCTTTGCCATTTTTTACCATCACAAACACACTGTAAAGATTTTTGAGGTAAGATCTCAAAATTTTGTTTACTTGTTTACACTCAAACACACACACACACACACACACACACAGGTTTGTTTTTCAAAATGAGGACATTTCATAGGCGTAATGGTTTTTATTCTGTTGAAACTGTACATTCTCTCCCCTACACTAACTCTACCCCTAAACCTTCCCAGCACAGAAAACATTCTGCATTTTTACATTTTCAATTAAACATTGTTTAGTATGTTTTTAAAGCTATTTTAAATATGAGGACTCATGAAATGTCCTCATATTTCATGTTTATGTCATAATAGCAGTGTAATACCCATGTCATTATACAAATTTGTGTCCTCATAAATCATGAAAACGCGCACACGCACACTCACCCTGTGTGTGTGTGTGTGTGCTGCATGCAGGTTTCATGTCTTGAGTAAGAGTTTCTGTGTAACTTCCTGCTCAGTTGTAAGGGACAGTGATGCTGTGCAGCAACAACATCCTGTTTTTCCCTCTCATGAAGCGGGACAATAGACACGCGGCGCACAAGAATGTTCAGGAGGAGCTCAGACCGGATGCGTGATAGTGATCGGAGACGCTCAAACACACCGCAGATTCATTCACATGAACAACTAGTCGATTCGTTTTGCCATTAGTCAATGCTTTGCATCTGTGTTAACTAGCAGTGGAATTATGAGTAAAGTTCAGTCTAATTGAACTGAAATTAGGATTAAAATGTCAAGAAGAACAATTTAATGGCACTTGATTAGTCTGTGTTTTGCAATAAAACCATTTATATTTTTTAAATATTTTAAATATGAAGGAATAATTATACTATTTCAATAGAATGTTCAAATGAATCAAATCAAATTAATAAAAGTGTGAGTAACTCCGGTCTGCAGATCCCAGTCTGTGGTCGGCGGATCACGTGCGTCAGTGGCTGGAATGGGCCGTGAAGGAGTACGGGCTGCCCGAGGTGGATGTGTCTCTGTTCCACAGCATCGATGGGAAGGAGCTCTGCAAGATGACCAAAGATGACGTCCAGCGTCTGACCAGCAGCTACACGGCCGACATCCTGCTGTCGCACCTGCACTACCTCAGAGAGAGTGAGTGTTGCACTCGTCTGTCCGTCTCTGTGTGTGTGTGTGTGTGTCTGCATCAGCAGCTCATCATGGCGCTTTACTGACCTCTGACCTCATTCACTCTGCTGACCTCTGACCTCATTCACTCCGCTGACCTCTGACTTCACATTCACACGACTCATTAACATGCATTAATAAATCACAGTGTACCTGTGTGAATCTTATCAAACCTGTCCAGGTCATACTTCCCCCTGAAATCTGAAGACTTTTTCAAATTTATATTATCATTTAAATTTTTACGTAAAATTTTTAGTTTAAAAATATGTAATTTTGAACTGAATTATATAAAATGATCTTTTGTAAAGTAGAAGCTCATTTCACCTTCAGTTGTCACTGTAAAGTGTACAGTATTTATATTATATCATTTATTTAATTAAATTAACATGACAGCAGTGATGAGAATAAGTTTTCTGTGCATTACAATAACAAGATTTTGTTGTTAAATTTGTTTAACTGGCACAGCGTAAAATTCAATTCAATTCAATTCAAATGTATTTGTATTGCGCTTTTCACGATACATATCGTTTCAGAGCAGCTTTACAGAGAATGCATGTCAACATTACAATTTAAAGAATGCAGTTAGCAAATAATGTAATAATTTAGGCAATTAATTTACAATCACTCTTAGCAGTTTAACTGAAGGTAGAAACAATGAGCTCCTGGAAAAATGAATTACATATTAACAGTAATTAGGATATATTTCTAAAACATTTCTTGCAGTGGATTTTGGGGTGAAATATGTGAAGTAGAGATTATTTTTCTCTGATATGCATGAGATGAGAGAGATAGACGTTCCCTGTTTCCACTGTTTTCATCTGTCTGTCTTCATCTGTCTCTCTGTCAGCATCATGTCACAGGATGTTTGTTCAGTTGTTTTATTCTTTTATTTTTCATGTGTTACTGAATGTTTTGTTTCTCAGCTCCACTTCCTCATTTGACTTCAGATGATGTTGACAAAGCCTTGCAAAACTCCCCGCGGTTAATGCATGCTCGCAATACAGGTAAGCAGCACTGCAGCTCCACCCCATGACCCCGCCTCTGACCCCGCCCCACTGGCACTGACCCCGCCCCCACTGCTTACAACAGTCACACACACACACACACACTGTCTGATGTGCATGCGGCGCTGCTGTTCCCCAGTTCTTGTGCATGTGCTGCATGATGCTGAATGCGATCCATCTGTCGAAACACAGGCGTGGTGTCGCTGATGTCGTGTCTTCTGCTCATGTGTGTCTTCAGGAGGAGCGAGTTTTATCTTCCCAAACGCCCCCGTTTACCCTCCAGACGCCAGCAGAGGAGCCAGCAGAGCAGGTCACACACACACAAACACACACACTCTCTCAAACACACACTATATTGGTGAGAACATTTTATATTGTTCTGACTTCTATTGATTTTCTATCAGATTAATGATATTTTACCTACGGTGTCGTGCGTTCTCCACATGCTGATCGCACATCATATTTATCAGACACGTTTCAGTACATTCATGTTGTTTCCACACATATTCAGAATAATGTTTCGATTTAAGTAATTCTGAATGGATCTGTGTCCTGTAGATTGTTGGTGTATTCAGTCAGATCAAGGCTGTTGGTTTAGGGTTTTTTGGCATCTCCATGTGGTCCTGCTCGGTATTGCAGCTTGTCTTGTCTAAAATGTAAACTGGCCCTCTTCTGTTGCACTGTACAGAACTACTGTACACTAATTCTCAAAAGTTTTTATCTGTAATGTTTTTTTGCTTTGGTGTGCATGACTTTATATCAGTTGGTTATTTGGTGTCCTTTTGGAGTCTCCAAGTGTCCCATTTTGGAAAGACACCTAAATTTATCTTGGAAAAAAGCTGGAACTGAATCAACACTAAACAGACTTCAGCTGAACAACAGCCGAAATGCATCATTTTCCTGTTATCACTGTAAAGCTGCTTTGAAACAATCTGTATTGTATAAAGCGCTATATAAATATAGCACTTTATACAATACACACACACACACTCACTCACAGACAGACAGACACACACAAACACACACACACACACATTCAAGTGAACGTCACATGACGTGATGTGTGTGTCTCTCACAGATGTGAGTTACGATGCGGTCAGACGCTCTGGATGGACTCAGCCCGTATCTGCAGCTAAAGGTTGGACAGACGTGCATGTGCTGCTCGCTTTACGCCACTTTAAGAGACGCTGTTTAACCTGATTGTGTCTTTGTATTAGTTTCTCAGAGTTCTGCTGCCATCCTGACCAAAGCTGAAGAGCAGAGAGCTCAGTTAGGTGAGAGGATCATGGGTAATGCAGTTAGCATACCATATTAATCATATTATGTATGACACTAGATACAATAGTAATACATGACAAAAATGCAGAAAGCTTAAAGGAAATCAAATAAAGCATAAATCAACTGAACTGATACATTGGTGTCTGATGTGTTGTTTGTCTCTTCTCCGTAGATCCGTATCAGATTTTAGGGCCGACGAGCAGCAGGCTGGCGAATCCAGGTGAGAGTCAAGTCAGATTTATTTATATAGCGACTTTCACAACACACATTGTTTCAAAGCAGCTTTACAGAAAATCATGATGTTAATGTTTATAATATCAGAATATGTACGATATATAGTGATGTTTTGTGACGATATATAGAGCTGTAGGATATATAGTTACATTTAGGTACAATATATATAGCTGTACATTATACAGTTACACTTTGCTATAATATATAGAGCTGTACAATATATAAAGTTACGCTTTTGCGACGATATATGGACCTGTACGATATATAGTTACATTTTGCGACAATATTTAGATCTGTATGACATAGTTACGTTTTGTGATGATATATAGAGCTGTACGATATAGTTAAGTTTTGCTACAATATATAGAGCTGTATGATATAGTTACGTTTTGCGACAATATATAGAACTGAACGATATATAGTTACGTTTTGCGACAATATTTAGATCTGTATGATATAGTTACGTTTTGTGATGATATATAGAGCTGTACGATATAGTTAAGTTTTGCTACAATATATAGAGCTGTATGATATAGTTACGTTTTGCGACAATATATAGAACTGAACGATATATAGTTATGTTTTGCGACAATATTTAGATCTGTATGATATAGTTACGTTTTGTGATGATATATAGAGCTGTACGATATAGTTAAGTTTTGCTACAATATATAGAGCTGTATGATATAGTTACGTTTTGCGACAATATATAGAGCTGTATGATATAGTTACGTTTTGCGACAATATATAGAGCTGTACAATATATAGTTACGTTTTGCGACAATATATAGAACTGTACGATATAGTTAAGTTTTGCTACAATATATAGAGCTGTACAATATAGTTAAGTTTTGTGATGATATATAGAACTGAACGATATATAGTTACGCTTTGCGACAATATTTAGATCTGTATGATTTAGTTACTTTTTGCGACAATATATAGAGCTGTATGATATAGTTACATTTTGCGACAATATATAGAACTGAACGATATAGTTATGTTTTGTGATGATATATAGCTGTACGTTATAGTTACGTTTTGCTACAATATATAGAGCTGTATGATATAGTTACGTTTTGCTACAATATATAGAGCTGTACGATATATAGTTACGTTTTGCGACAATATATAGAGCTGTACAATATAGTTAAGTTTTGCTACAATATATAGAGCTGTACAATATAGTTAAGTTTTGCTACAATATATAGAGCTGTACGATATATAGTTACGTTTTGCTACAATATATAGAGCTGTACGATATATAGTTACGTTTTGCGACAATATATAGAGCTGTACAATATAGTTACGTTTTGCTACAATATATAGAGCTGTACGATATATAGTTACGTTTTGCTACAATATATAGAGCTGTACGATATATAGTTACGTTTTGCGACAATATATAGAGCTGTACAATATAGTTAAGTTTTGCTACAATATATAGAGCTGTATGATATAGTTACGTTTTGCGACAATATATAGAACTGAATGATATATAGTTACGTTTTGCGATAATACAGCAGTATGATATATAGTTATGTTTTGCGACAGTATTTAGATCTGTATGATATCGTTAAGTTTTGCGACAATATATAGAACTGAATGATATATAGTTACGTTTTGCTACAATATATAGAGCTGTATGATATCGTTACGTTTTGCGACAATATATAGAACTGAATGATATATAGTTACGTTTTGCTACAATATATAGAGCTGTATGATATAGTTACGTTTTGCGACAATATATAGAACTGAATGATATATAGTTACGTTTTGCGATAATACAGCAGTATGATATATAGTTATGTTTTGCGACAGTATTTAGATCTGTATGATATCGTTAAGTTTTGCGACAATATATAGAACTGAATGATATATAGTTACGTTTTGCTACAATATATAGAGCTGTATGATATCGTTACGTTTTGCGACAATATATAGAACTGAATGATATATAGTTACGTTTTGCTACAATATATAGAGCTGTATGATATAGTTACGTTTTGCGACAATATATAGAACTGAATGATATATAGTTACGTTTTGCGATAATACAGCAGTATGATATATAGTTATGTTTTGCGACAGTATTTAGATCTGTATGATATCGTTAAGTTTTGCGACAATATATAGAACTGAATGATATATAGTTACGTTTTGCTACAATATATAGAGCTGTATGATATCGTTACGTTTTGCGACAATATATAGAACTGAATGATATATAGTTACGTTTTGCTACAATATATAGAGCTGTATGATATAGTTACGTTTTGCGACAATATATAGAACTGAATGATATATAGTTACGTTTTGCGATAATACAGCAGTATGATATATAGTTATGTTTTGCGACAGTATTTAGATCTGTATGATATCGTTAAGTTTTGCGACAATATATAGAACTGAATGATATATAGTTACGTTTTGCTACAATATATAGAGCTGTATGATATCGTTACGTTTTGCGACAATATATAGAACTGAATGATATATAGTTACGTTTTGCTACAATATATAGAGCTGTATGATATAGTTACGTTTTGCGACAATATATAGAGCTGTATGATATAGTTACGTTTTGCGACAATATATAGAGCTGTACGATATAGTTACGTTTTGCGACAATATATAGAGCTGTACGATATCGTTACGTTTTGCGACAATATATAGAGCTGTATGATATAGTTACGTTTTGCGACAATATATAGAGCTGTATGATATAGTTACGTTTTGCGACAATATATAGAACTGTATGATATCGTTACGTTTTGCGACAATATATAGAGCTGTATGATATAGTTACGTTTTGCGACAATATATAGAACTGTATGATATCGTTACGTTTTGCGACAATATATAGAGCTGTATGATATAGTTACGTTTTGCGACAATATATAGAACTGTATGATATAGTTACGTTTTGCGACAATATATAGAGCTGTATGATATCGTTACGTTTTGCGACAATATATAGAACTGAATGATATATCGTTACGTTTTGCGACAATATATAGAACTGAATGATATATAGTTACGTTTTGCGACAATATATAGAACTGAATGATATATAGTTACGTTTTGCGACAATATATAGAGCTGTATGATATAGTTACGTTTTGCGACAATATATAGAGCTGTACGATATCGTTACGTTTTGCGACAATATATAGAGCTGTATGATATAGTTACGTTTTGCGACAATATATAGAGCTGTATGATATAGTTACGTTTTGCGACAATATATAGAACTGTATGATATAGTTACGTTTTGCGACAATATATAGAGCTGTATGATATATAGTTACGTTTTGCTACAATATATAGAACTGAATGATATATAGTTACGTTTTGCTACAATATATAGAGCTGTATGATATATAGTTACGTTTTGCTACAATATATAGAACTGAATGATATATAGTTACGTTTTGCGACAATATATAGAACTGAATGATATATAGTTACGTTTTGCTACAATATATAGAACTGAATGATATATAGTTACGTTTTGCTACAATATATAGAGCTGTATGATATATAGTTATGTTTTGCAATGAAACTGTATAAACAATAACAGTTGAGTTTTGCTATATAATATGCATCACATTACGAGAGTGTACTGTATGTATGCAGACAAAGTTGTATAAACTTCTAGTAATTGTATAATTTGTTAATTCATTCAAGTCATAACGCTAATGTGTTATCAGGCTCTGGTCAGATCCAGCTGTGGCAGTTCCTCCTGGAGCTTCTGTCCGACAGCTCCAACTCGTCCTGCATCACGTGGGAAGGAACCAACGGCGAGTTCAAGATGACCGACCCAGACGAGGTGGCGCGGCGCTGGGGTGAGAGGAAGAGCAAACCCAACATGAACTACGACAAGCTGAGTCGAGCCCTGCGCTACTACTACGACAAGAACATCATGACCAAAGTTCACGGCAAACGCTACGCGTACAAGTTCGACTTCCACGGGATCGCGCAGGCCCTTCAGCCGCACCCGCCCGACTCGTCCATGTACAAGTACCCGGCGGATCTGTCCTACATGAGCTCGTACCACCCGCACCCGCAGAAGATGAACTTCGTGTCGCCGCATCCTCAGGCCATGAACGTCACCTCGTCCGGCTTCTTCGGCGGCCCGAGTCCGTACTGGAACGCACCGGCGACGGGAATCTACCCCGGGCCACGACACCCCGCCACACACATGCCCTCCTACTACTAGACATCTCAAGACAAACTGGAGAAACCCAAGCATCCGCCGCCACTGCCGGAGGAAGGCTCTCGCCGTATTTAAAGCAGGAGAAACCGTCTGTGATCCGGGAGCCGCGTGGATTCAGCAACGGGAATGTGAAAGTGGCAATATAAGGGGGCTGCTGTTAATGACCCCGCTGCATGATCAAGTACTTATTCGTCTATATGTTCATGTGTACCTTATTGTACAAACACACATATCAGAGAGAGTTGAGAGAGATAGAGAGAGAGAGAGCGACAGAACGTGAGACAGGTCAGAGGAAGACAGACAGATGCGTGAGGTATGTGAGAAGATGGAGATTAATCTCTTGCCATATTTATCAGTATTATGTTGTCCGTATGGCATCAGAGATCGATATTTGCCTTGAAAATGGTGAAAACTGGAATTTAAAGCTTTCAGATGTTTTTAACGACCTCAAACCTTTAAAGACCGAGGTGCATTTATATGAACCCGTGCCTTACTGCGGACGCTTGTTTCAGCCACGGAATAACTAAATAAGAAAAAGTGATTTTAGTTCCTTTTTTATTCCGTGGCAGAAACAAGCTTCCAGACCTTACAGAGAGATTCAGCTGAAGAGATTCACCAAAGATACCAGTATTTGTATTATTAATTTTTATGATGACGTTCTGATTCGCAAACGCTGTGCGTTTGTTAGATTGAAGTATACAATTCAGTGTTATAATTCTTTTTATATAATAGATATATAACTTATGCATTTATACACTACGAGTTGATCTCAGCCAGCCAAACACAGACATTTTATCACAGACGTAGAGAAACAGACCAAAGCGGCGAAACGCTCCAGCAGTTTGAATGATTCTCTGTATTATCAGTTGTTTACAGTGAACGCACACGTGTGTTCGTATGACGCTGGACTGGCGCAGCACATGGGCTCTGACCCACTGAACCCAGATCAGATCGGTCAGAGACGCCCTGATGCTCTGAGATTGTTGACAAAGGGAAGAAAACATATACTTGGATAAATTATATGGTTTTCTACTGAATCATTTTAATAAATATTTTTAACAATGTCGTTCTTCTCGTTTGAGTAAAGAAACACCCACATTGTCTGTTGTTCCTTTCATAAACAGAGACCAGCGACTGTTGCCCCAAAACACACACACACACACACACACACTCACACACACACTGGCCGTCTGAGCGTCTCTGTGTTGCCACAACAGTCATGAACTATACAATCATTGGAAGACAATGTATCTTTCTCCGCAGTTTGTTGGATTTAAAACACAAATATAAATCTCATATTTATTCAAGGAGAAACATGGATCAAATACTTTTCCTATAACAATTTCAGAAGTTGTGAAATGGATTAAAATATATTAGAGTAAAACAATCCCAAAACACAGAAAATACAAACTGTGGACAGATTGAATGGTGAAAGTGTCTCTGTGTGAAAGTGGATGATAAACAAGAGCGATTAATGCTGGAGGAACACATTATATTCTCATTAAATGAGACAATCAGCTGTTTTCTATGTGAATATATAGTAAAGTCTAATTTATTCCTGAATTTTCAGCATCATTACTCCAGTCTTCAGTGTCACATGATCCTTCAGAAATCATTCTAATATGATGATTTGATGCTCAAGAAACATTTATGATTATTATCAATGTTGAAAACAGTTCATATTTTTGTGGAAACTGTGATACACCATCATTCAAAAGTTTGGGTCAGTAAGATATTTTTAAAAGAAAGAAATACTTTTATTCATCAAGGACGCATTAAATTGATCAAAATTGACATTAAAGTCATTTATAATGTTACAAAAGATTCTATTTCTAATAAATGCTGTTCTTTTGTACTTTCTATTCATCAAAGAATCCTGAAAAGTAAAATGTATCAGTTTCCACAAAAATATGAACTGTTTTCAACATTGATGATAATCAGAAATGTTTCTTGAGCAGCAAATCATCATATCAGAATGATTTCTGAAGGATCATGTGACACTGAAGACTGGAGTAATGATGCTGAAAATTCAGCTTTGATCACAGGAATAAATTACACTTTAAATAGTCACTGATAAATCATTCCCAATGAGACTAGAAAGAGGAATAAGGAGTGTTCTGGTTGTGGTGTCTTCGTTCCACACAGATAAGATCTGACTTCCAGAAAGATTGACCAGTTTTCCAGATGTTTTTTCATCATGTGGTCTCTTCACTCCCGTCTGTATTCCTCCTCCAGCTGCAGCTTCTCCGTGTCGAGCGTCGGCGGGTCGCTGCAGACCCGCACCTGGTCGAAGAAGCTGAAGTCTGCGGCCAGTTTGCCGCCGCGTGTGTTGGACAGCACCGGCTTGAACTCGTAACCCCACAGGATCTCCTGCGGCACGTAAGACGTGCGGCTCTGGCAGGTGGCGGCCGTGGACTCCACGGTGCCGTTGAGGGTGACCAGCAGCTCGAACTCTCGTCTCGGCAGGTCGTCCGCCGTGAGACCGGCCAGCGGGCTTCGGTCGTCCAGCACGTGGTAGAAGGTGAGCGGCAGCAGCAGGAACGGACACTCACCGCTGGAGTCCAGGTGGAAGTCCACGCTGACCTGGTGGACGAGGGTCTTCTCGCCCTCTTGCGTGACGCGGGCCGACAGCAGTTTCCCCGAGAGCTGGCACTGAATCAGGAGGCTGTTCCTCAGGTTGGCCACTCGCACCATCAGACACGGCCTCCCGTTCCGCTTGCAGACCACCGCCGAGCGGCTGAACCTGATGGTTCCCGCGCGCTTCTTGGGTCGCGCCAGTTTGGCCAGGAACGCGCCGGTCACGAAGATCTCCGCCAGCCCCGTGAGGACGAGCTGCGCCACCAGCGTGATGATGGCCAGAGGACACTCCTCCGACACGTGCCGGAAGCCGTAGCCGATGGTGGTCTGGGTCTCCAAGGAGAACAGGTACGCACCGGTCAGTGAGTCCACGTTCATCACGCATGGCGTGTGATTGGAGGACGGGTCCGCGTCAAAGTCACCGTTCCTCAGGCCGATGAGGTAGAAGACGACGCCGAACACGAACCACGTCATGACGAAGGTGGAGGCGAACAGAGTGATCTTATAACGCCATTTCATGTCCACCACCGTGGTCCAGATGTCGTGCAGGAAGAGCTTGATCATTCCCTCCACGTTATCGATCTTCACGTTACTGTGGCCGTCTTTGGACACCACGCGGCGCACGTTCTCCGTCATCCTGAGAAAGAGAGAAAACACGTGAAAATTCAGGCAGGAAAATAACAGAATCAATGATGCAAACTTCATCAAACATGAGACTGATTCGGTTTCTGCTGTGAAGCAGCTCTGAAAGACAATAGAGTCATTATTCAGATCAATTCAGTTCTCATCTGAAGGTCTTAAAGGGGTCCTTGATTATGATTTAACTTTAGTTTTGCTGTTTGATCATAAACAACATCTGTGAAGTTACGACACTCAAAGTTCAAATCAAAGGAGATATTTTCTTTTACAGAAATCGCTTTTTAAACGGCTGGTAGGGACTACAACGAGCTTCTTCCTGGGTTTGTGACATCACAAACCCTAAAATTTACAAAAAACACGCCCCCAAGAACACACCACAAAGGGGGCGGGGCCATGTTGGGCTGCTTTAGAGAAGAGGAAGAGTTGTTGTAGTCGAGTGTTGTTGTCATGCCGTCATTTTACGCCGGACTGCTTCACAAACGAGGGTCAATTCAACACAAAAGATGAACATGACGGCACATGCTAGTGGATGAGTTGAATCAACTCCACAGCAACTACATCAATTTATCCACTAACCATTCAGAAACGTCTAAAAGTTGTAACTTCTTCCTGAGTCTCTCCATCAGTGTCGACTCCGGTTTGAACAATGTAAGGCTGAACACTTTCGTCATTTTGGCTGCGTGAGATTCTCCAGCTTTGTTGTTGTTGAGCTGTTAAAGCTCCGCCCTCTTCTGGAAAGCGGCAGCTCATTTGCATTTAAAGGGACACACACAAAAACAAACAAATAGGGGCAAATTTGACAAGCTATAATAAATGATCTGTGGGGGATTTTGAGCTGAAACTTCACAGACACATTCTGGAGACACCAGAGACTGATATTACATCTTGTAAAGGAGCATAATAGGACCACTTTAAATTCATAAAGTTTTAGCATTAAATGTTGCATGCATCGAAAAAACATTACATCTTCCTCAGTATTTTTGTCCTGTTTTCCTTTCCTTGAAGTCTTGAAACATTGAATAACAAAATGAAGTGCTTAAAACAAGAACAAATGTTTGTCATTGAATTAATTAGATTTTTCGTGGCCGCTGACAGATATATGTTCTTGTTTTAAGCAGTATTGATCAATTTCACAGAAAACAAGACTTCATATTCTGTCATTTTGTATCTTCAGTAAATGTATCTTGAATCTTTAGACAATTGCACTAAAAATACTGAGGAAGAACATGACTTGTTTTGCGGTGTGATCAGAAGATACAGTAAATGTTCATATTCTAGTGGTTGAGAATAATCTGATGGAAGTGTTGCTAATACAATTCATTGTTTTCTCCCTATAGACGTTTACATTTCGAGAACATATTGACGTATTGTGTTCCCTTCAATTGATTCCTTACATTTTCTTTATTTGGTCTTAAATTTACCCTCATAAAACCAGCAGGAACCCTTATAACTGACTGACAGCGGTGAGGAACACAAACTCCATCAGGAGACGGAAATCAGGCTCAAATGAACCCAAACGGTGTGATTTATGATTCCAGGCTGCATTAATGTCATTCAACCATTTTGCGTCCAACTCCTCAAACACAAACCAGTCGCTCCAGAGACGAGGACATTCAATCACTGTTCTCCTTCAGGTCCTCATCATCACATTTTGTTAATGACAATCTTTAACTCATTAGATGATTCTCACTCTGTGCACTTTTGAGACTTCAGACTGCGGTGAAACTCTCTGTCCGGTCGTTGTTAGTCGAGTTAATCAGCAGTCCTTCAGAGTTGTAAATTAACAGAGCAGCTCAAGTTCACAAGCACACGTTCATATATATAAATGAGCAGATATAACTGCCTTTAATCTCTGAGATCCAGTGAGAGTTTGTTCTTCTCTTACCTGTAATCTGAACTTCCTCCAGCGGATGAGTGTCCTTGTTCCTCTATTGTCCTTGCGTTTGTGTGCGACTCTTTGGCACAATGATATTGAGGACAGTTAATGAGACTCTAAAGAAGGAAATTACAGTGAAACTCGTGGAGCCGGTTCTCTCAGTAACTCCTCCTACAGTCGCTCAGCGATTCTTACATTACTGTCCCGTTTCTGACTGTTATGAGTCCAAACACTCCGACGTTCGGCCCTTAAACACACGGATCTGTCTGTGAAATACAGATACACATCTCCACACTCCTACTGTCACTGCAAACATCATGTTCTTCCTCAGTGTTTCTGTCTTGATTTCCAGCACAAAAATATCTAAACATTCTTAAATAAAGATACATTTACTGGAGAAGAGAAATGACTGAAGATATTAAGTCTTGTTTAATGAAACGGATCATCAAAATGAAGTGAGTTTGTGCTTCAAACAAGAACAATGAAGGTATCTAAAGTAATTTCAGGATGTTTTCTCTCATTTTAAATGATCAGAATATATCTACGACAAACAAGGGTTCTAAAAATATGGCTTCTTTTTTTTAAAAATCCTGTGGCTCAATTTACCCCAGGTTAGGGGTAAGTTGCTCCATCTGGGTGTAAACTGACCGTCTAAATCTGAATCAAAATCATGTGAAATTGTAAAGATAATTTACCTCTTTTAAAAACTAATTTAACAATCTAATTTCTTATTACAAATAATCTTTTTTTTTTTTTTTCAAAACTAACTTAAACAACACAAAACCAACCAAATGAAGTTAGAATTTCAGTATCTTTAATTATTTGCATTTCTGAAACAATATTTTGAACACTGAAGTTGTATCAAAGTAAATTTAAAAAGTAAAATTAAATAGAAACTGAATTAGAAATGAATAAATGTCACTGAAACTAATAAGCATTTTAGTCAAAAGGTTGATAGTTTTTCTGCAGCGTCGACCGTGTTTGGCCGTTTGAGGACTGTAGGTGAAAATATATATGATAATCATCTTCTGGTTCATATCACAGAAGGGTTTGGTGTTCTTGTGCACTGATCAAATAAACCAGAGAAAAAAGATAAACTAAACCAGTTGAGTAATGTTACACTGAAATTATACCAGTTTATTCTTAACTTAACTTCAGTGCCTTACGGTGGGGCAAGTTAAAACGCTGGCTCAATTTACCCCACAGCATTTGGCTCACTTTGCCCATAGCTGCCATTTTGGGAAAAAACTATCTAGCTTACCATTTCAGGCTAATATTTAGCTAAATGATTTGCATGGTTTAATATGTTGCTAAATCACCAACATGCATCATAAACCTGGACAGAATGTCACTTTGACAAGCCAAAACAGCTTTTAAAGTAAATCAGCGCCTTCCACTCCTCACTCTGGCAGAAATGACGGGTGGTTCCAAAATATATGATCACATGACAATAAAAGTTGCCAAGATACAGGGGATGGGTCAGCTGACCCACTGGCTCATCTTACCCCACTCTCCCCCATGTGCCAGTGTTTGATGTTTTACATCATTCTGACGTGTTCATGCTTGTTTTCAGCAGTCAAATAAATCTACAGATCTGCTATATTTACAGTAACAGGACGAAAGATCTTTCCTGAAACGTTTTAGTTCATAACGCTTTTTAAATGTTTGCATCAGAACGTTCAGAGAACATTCAAAAGTAACGTTCTCATGTGTGTAGAATGGAATATTCCCTTAACATTCGTATAAAAACATTTAAAAAGCTGAACGTTCAGTAAGATTTTCATATATTTTTTTATCAGTTTTATTTTGATAAACAATATATTGTAGCGAAGCACGTCACTGCCGGTGATTCAGTCGTCAAACAGCGAATAAACAGTATTTTAAAATAAATGAGAGTCACAGAAAGAAATGTGTGACTGATGACGCTGTTTTTACAGAGTTTCAAGGTTTATTGTTTGATATTCATATAAATCATCATCAGGTGTGTGATCTGAGGCTGGACTGTGTGATGCTGTAATCGAGTCATATACTTTACTCCCATTCCAAATATCTGATGTCTACAAATTAGATTTGACTAGTGAAACTGTAACTAAATGCATCTATAAATTATTTTGCATTTTTCTTCTTTATACTATATTCTATTCACATCATATTATTAACTAACTATGTGACAAATGAAGGAAACCTGAACTCATGTATTTTACTATTGATATTTCGGGTGCAAAATTAGAATTCACATGTATCTATACATATCTTGAATATAATTCTTGAATTTCTTAATTTGAGTAGTCATATTCACTGTAACTATAAAATATCTAATTATTACAAAGTTTTATTTACCATTTCTGCTTGCCACAGAGGCTGATCTGTGTGTGTGTGTGTGTGTGTGTGTGTGTGTGTGTGTGTGTGTGTGAGCAGCGCTACATGAAGTTCACATGGCACAGTTTGCTATTAACAGTGTAATTAGAAGAAGAAGCCAGTCAGGAAGGGTTAGTGAATGGTGTGTGTAACAGAAGCGCTCATGACTGTCAGTCACCTGTAGAGGGCAGAAGAGCATTAATGGAGTCAGATGATGTCACGTGATCTGTGTTCTGTTTTTCACATTCACCTTTAACAGCTGGAAACACATGATGTGCAGACTGTCATCTTTTGCCCATTCGTGTTCAGTTTAGAAACTTACTTCTCCCTTCATACACTGCAGAAATCACGTGTTTCTGTCTCGTTTTCCAGCGCAAACATCTAAACATTCTTAAATCGAGATACATTTACTGGAGAAGAGAAATGACTGAAGACTCAAAAGTAAGTGAGTTTGTGCTTCAAACAAGAACAAATATCTGCAAATTAGGTCAGAAAAATGATTCAAAGAGAAAACAAGTTCATGTTTCTCCAATGACATATTTGTTCTTGTTTGAAGCACAAACTCACTCACTTTTGACACATTTTTCACTAAAAAAGACTTCATATCTTCAGTCATTTCTCTTTTCCAGTAAATGTATCTCGATTTAAGAATGTTTAGATGTTCTAGCTGGAAAACGAGACAGAAACACTGAGGAGGAAACTGGTGTCACATGGTTTCCGTAGAGGGACGTTCTCATTCTAAAGCTCATTCTTGATTGGACGAATATAGAGCGGCGCTGGAGTGACGTCAGAAGCTTGGTTCCCTCAAGGTATGGGTTTTTAATGAGGTTTTTAAGTGAAATAAGATCTGTGGTAAAGTGAATTAATCTTCCGGGTTGTGATGTCATCCTGCAGCGCTCTGATTGGCTCCGCCCCTGAGTGCAGCATGAGTCATCAGGATTTTTGTCTGGTTTTCCTGTGCATGTCTGTAATACGAGTTCATTTGTTCAGCTGGAGGAGGCTCACGTGTTGATGCGATGGCAGCGGGTCATGGTGACACATTAACCGTAACCAGTTAGTGAGTTACTCTGAAGCATTTGACCTCCGGCGGGAATATTCCTGTAATTATTAATGTGCCGTGTGTTTCTGTGTGACTCCAGAGAGTGACCCGGGCCCCTGGAGAACATCTATTCATGCTGTAATTATTCAGGGGCCACAGAAGAGACACACTACAAATGACCTATTAGAATAATTTCTGAAGGATCATGTGACACTGAAGACTGGAGTAATGATGCTGAAAATTCAGCTTTGATCACAGGAATAAATTACACTTTACTATATACACACAGTATATTCCTGTTACATGTTTTGCTGTTGTGATTCTTCTGCTTAAATTCTGTGAATAATGTGCTGCTCGTCTCTGCGTTTGTCCTGCTCCTGTCGTGGGATTGGCTGGTGTGTGAGCTGATGATGATGATGATGATGATGATGATGATGATCATTCCATCATCATTTCAACGCATGTCATTCCAAATCCGTTCGCAAATGAAGATGTTTTTAATATTCTCATCACTTTTGTCCGTCTGTTGAAAGTTTACAGATTCAATAATCCTTTATTGAGTTCATCTGCACATATGTGAGGAGAGACGAGAGCAGATCTCACAGCACCAACTTCCTGTTCATGTTGGTCAGCAGCCGCTCTCTCAGCAGAGCTCACACACACACACACACACACACACACACACACACACACACACACACACACACACACACATGTCTTTTTGTACAATAAATCTGTTAAATCAGCAAGATAAACATGAGTGAATAATTAAAGAAGGTCAGTGGAAATCTGTCAGGTCATTTTGTGTGTGTGTGAGTGAGTGTGTGTGAGTGTGTGTGTGTGTGTGTGTGTGTGTGTGTGTGTGTGTGTGAGTGAGTGTGTGTGTGTGTGAGTGTGTGAGAGCGGGTCTGTTCTTGTCCGTGTCGTTCAGGCATGTGAAGCAGCAGCAGGAGGATCTTCTCCTGTGGATTTGTGAAAAATGGGAATTGATTTTCCAGGCGTCCTGTTAACTGGTGTTTTAAGGCAGCAGACGCGTCACTGACACTTCACAGCTTCAGCAGAAACACATGATGATGATGATTGCTTTGACAATAGATTCAGTTCACAGAAAACTCAATGTGTGTGTAAAGATACGTTATCTGGATAAAAGCGTCGTGACACCTGACATTGCACCAGCAGAGACTGTAATGACGTCTAATTCTAAACACAGACATTTATATGGAGTCGGTGCCTCTATAACAGTTTTCACTCCTCTTGAAAGGCTTTCCAGAAGATTTTGGGGTGTTTCTGTGGGATTTTTGCCCATGCACTGATGTTGGACGAGAAGGTCTGGCTCATGATCTCTGCTCCAGTTCATCTCAAAGGTGTTGGACAGGTTGAGGTCAGGGCTCTGTGCGGGTCAGTCAAGTTCTTCCACACCAATCTCATCCAGTGTTTATGGACCTCGCTGTGTGCACTGGAGCAAGTCATGCTGGGATAGGGCCTTCACCAAACTGTTCCCACAAAGATGGAAGCATAGCATTGTCTTGATAGGCTGAAGCATTTAAATTTAAACTTCTGATATATGGTTTTCTGAGCGCACACATCTGGAGCACACACACACCGTTATGTCAGTTATGTCTGTGAACGTAAACAGCAGGAAAAGAAATCGCATGTGAATATTAAATCAGTGTATTAAAGTGACAGCAGTGTAACTTACAGCTGAATATACTGTTAATATGAACCAACAAAAGGAAAACAGAAAATCTCTCACTGCTGTTGAACTGAATAACTTTAGTAGCTTTAATAAGAATACATTTCTGATTTGAATGCTGAAAGTGCTGAAAGTGCCCACCGAGCCTGCCTGGATTTTAGTCTTTTAGCAGATCTGATATATTCTAAGTTCTTATGATCAGTCCAAACGATAAAAGGAACCCCCGAACCTTCCAACCAATGGAGCCACTCTTCCAACGCTAACTTGACCGCCAGCAACTCCTTGTTACCAATGTCATAATTGCGTTCGGCTGGGGACAAACGATGAGAATAAAACGCGCAGGGATGCATCTTATCATCTGTGGGAGAACGCTGGGACAGAACTGCACCTACCCCCACCTCTGACGCATCGACCTCCACCACGAACTGACGTGTGGAATCAGGGGCTATCAGAATGGGAGCCGAAACGAAGTGACTCTTCAGTTTGGAGAACGCAGCCTCGGCTGCATCAGACCACCTGAACGTCGTTCTGGGGGAGGTCAAGGCGGTCAGAGGCGCGGCTAGTTGGCTGAAATTGCGAATAAAACGGCGGTAAAAATTGGCAAACCCCAGGAACCTCTGTAGGGCCTTAAGGGAATCTGGACTTGGCCAATCCACCACAGCCTTAACCTTGTCAGGGTCCATGCGCACTCCCTCAGACGAGACGATGTACCCTAGAAAAGAAACAGACTGTGAATGAAAATCGCATTTCTCCGCCTTGACAAAAAGCCCATTCTCTAGCAGTCATTGAAGCACTCGTCTGACATGTTGAACATGTTCCTGGAGAGACGAGGAAAAAATCAATATGTCATCCAGGTAGACATAAATGAACTGGTCAACCATGTCTCTCAACACGTCATTGACGAGTGCTTGGAAGACCGCCGGGGACTTGGACAGTCCGAAGGGCATGACCAAGTATTCAAAGTGCCCCCTAGGGGTATTAAAGGCGGTCTTCCATTCATCCCCCTTCCTGAACCAAATGATAAGCATTACGTAAATCCAATTTCGTGAAAATGGGTGCTCCTTGCAACCTCTCGAAGGCTGAAGACATCAACGGCAAAGGGTAAGTATTCTTTACCGTGATGTTGTTCAGTCCCCGGTAATCAATACAAGGTCGCAAGGATCCGTCCTTCTTCCCAACAAAAAAGAACCCTGCCCCCGCTGGAGAAGAGGAATGACGGATGAACCCCGCTGCTAGAGAATCAGAAATGTATTTCTCCATGGCCTCCCTCTCAGGAACAGAAAGAGAGTATAGCTTGCCCTTAGGCGGAGACTTACCGGGCAGTAACTCTATAGAACAGTCATAGGGACGATGCGGAGGGAGAGAAGCAGCACGGGACTTACTGAACACCTCCTTCAGATCCAAGTACTCCGTGGGCACGTTTGACAGATCCACTACCTTCTCCTGTAACACAGGAACAAAAACAGATGAACAAGCAGACACAAGACAAGACTCATGACACTGTGTGCTCCATTCCAGAACGGAGTGCTGCCGCCAGTCCACCCTGGGATTGTGTTTAGTGAGCCAGGGGTGTCCAAGAACAATGAGTGCTAGGGGAGAGTCCATGAGCAGAAACTGGATGGGTTCAGTATGGTTGCCGGAGGTGATCATGGTTATGTTTTCAGTGGAGAATGAAATGTCCGGGAGGCTCTGGCCATTGAGTGCGTCGACAGAAATCAGCTTGGTGAGTGGAATGATGGGTAAGTGTAACTTTCGTGCAAACTGAGTGTCCATGAAATTACCTTCGGCTCCGGAACCCAGCAAGGCTTGACAGGTGACTGAGTGAGTAGCCCATCTTAGTCTTACCGGAAGGAGAGTGGATGGTGAGGACTTTTCCGCGGAGATCCCACCCGATAGTAGCCTCGTTCTTATTTTATCGGACACGCGTTCAGAAAGTGCCCTGCTCCTCCACAGTAAATACAAAGTCCTTGGGACCTCCGCCTTTCTCTCTCCTCCCGGGAAAGCCGAGCTCTCCCTACCTGCATGGGCTCAGAGTCAAAGGCGTGGCTGACCGTGTCTCCCATGCTGGTTGCCCGTACCTCCGTGCCGCTAGCTCCACAGTCAGGCCGGGAAAAGCGCTCCATACGATTAAGGTGGGAGTCCACCCGTAGAGCTAGATCAATAAGGCCATTGAGATCTTGTGGCAAGTCCAAGACATAAATCTCCTTGTGGACACGGTCAGCCAACCCATGCAGGAAGACGTCCCACTGCACCTCCTCATTCCATTGGCACTCCGCCGCGAGAGTCCGGAACTTGATAGAGTACTCAGCAATGGTGCTGTTCCCTTGTTTCAATTCCGTGAGTCGGCGGGCCGCCTCCTTGCCAGCGACCGCACGGTCAAAGACTCTCTTCATCTCTGCGGCGAGTGCCTGGAACGAGGAACAGCATGGATCCTGGTTCTCCCACACCGCCGTCCCCAACAAGGCCACCTGTCCCGTGAGCAGAGTGAGCACGAATGCCACCTTGGTCTTCTCTCTTTCGAAGGTTCGAGGCTGAAGTGAGAAATGCATGGAACAACGGTTAATAAAGGCTCTGCAGAAATTCGGCTCACCAGCGTAAGGTTGTGGGACAGGCAAGCATGGCTCCGAATGTTCTCCTCGTTCAGGCGGTGTAGGGGGGAACAGACAGCATGGGCGGCGCTGTGGGATTGCGCAGTTGTTGGAGTTGCTGAGAGAGCTCGGACACCTGCATCACCAGGGCCTGCACAGCGCGGCCGGTGTACGAAATGCTCTCCTGCTGCTGATCCATCCGTGAAATACTGTGATTAATTAATTCAGTCAGTGCCGCTGAACTTGCTGCATCCATGTGGGTCAGATCGTTCTGTCACGGAAAAACAAGGCAGATGCAAGCGCAAGTTAAATCTCATTTATTGAGCTTCACACCAGGTAAACACAAGCAAAGTTCACAGGACTGCAGGAGAGCGGTGACACAGGGACTTCCATGGGCTGTGGAACAGGTGAGTGAAGATCGTGGTTGCAGGTCCTTAATGAGTGAAGATCGTGTGAAGTCCGTGGTGAGTTGGTCAGTGCGAGTATATCCATCGAAGAACAAGAGACAGGAACACAAAGACACGAAGAACTCCAATCCAACAGGTAACACACACGGGGAACACTGGGAACACACGGGAAACTCCAAACAACGACCTGACAAACATGAGACGAAAGACAGGGCATTAAATAGGCTGAGTAGATGACAAACAGCTGCCGCTGATCATGATAATCAGCGGTGACGCCCACACAAACCGATTACGTGACAAAACACACATACACAAGACAACAGGGTGAGACAGCGGATCAGCAACCGTGACAGCAAGTGAACATTTTGTCCTCAAAGTTGATGTTAGAAGCAGGAAAAATGGGCAAGCGTAAGGATATGAGCGAGTTTGACAAGGACCAAATTGTGACGGCTAGACGACTGGGTCAGAGCATCTCCAGAACTGCACCTCTTGTGGGGTGTTCCCGGTCTGCAGTGGTCAGTATCTATCAAAAGTGCTCCAAGGAAGGAACAGTGGAGAACCGGAGACAGGGTCATGGGCGGCCGAGGTGTGGTCAGATCCAACAGACGAGCTCCTGTAGCTCAAATTGCTCCAGAAGTTAATGCTGGTTCTGATAGAAAGGTGTCAGAATACACAGTGCATCAGTTTGTTGCATATGGAGCTGCATAGCTGCAGACCAGTCAGGGTGCCCATGCTGACCCCTGTCCACCGCCGAAAGAGCCAACAGTGGACACGTGAGCATCAGAACTGGACCACGGAGCAATGGAAGAAGGTGTCCTGGTCTGATGAATCACGGTTTCTTCTACATCATGTGGATGACCGGGTGCGTGTGCGTCTCTTACCTGGGGAACACATGGCACCAGGATGCACTATGGGAAGAAGGCGAGCCGGCGGAGGCAGTGTGATGCTTTGGGCAATGTTCTGCTGGGAAACCTTGGGTCCTGCCATCCATGTGGATGTTACTGTGACACGTACCACCTACCTAAGCATTGTTCAGACCATGTACAGCCTTTCATGGAAACGGTATTCCCTGGTGGCTGTGGCTCTTTCAGCAGGATAATGCTCCTGACACAAAGCAAAAATGGTTCAGGAATGGTTTGAGGAGCACAACAACGAGTTTGAGGTGTTGACTTGACCTCCAACTTCCCCAGATCTCAATCCAATCGAGCATCTGTGGGATGTGCTGAACAAACAAGTCCGATCCATGTAGGATCCACCTCACAACTTACAGGACTTAAAGGATCTGCTGTTAACATCTACAGATGCACACCTTCAGGGGTCTAGAGGAGTCGACGGGTCAGGGCTGTTTTGGCACCAACACAATATTAAGAAGGTGGTCGTAATGTTATGCCTGATCAGTGTATATTACATTTATAAACTTTAGTGTCTTTACATAATATATGTATCCTAACAGTCTACTGATACTCTAATAAGAGTTAGTGACCTGTAGTCGCAGTGTTACTGATAGTTAAATGACGAAATAAAGTGTAATTTTGCCATAATGACAGTCTTCTGCATTAGCTGCTGCATTTGTACTCGCTGTTTTAACCTAAAATAATATGAAAACTTTCAGACCTTTTCGATGTTTTGATGCATGACATGTAAAGGTTTGAGTTGAAGCGTTTAGTGGTAAATGACTCTCATGGCTTCGGTCTGCTTCAGGAGGTTTGATAGCTTCCAGAAATGCAAATTTTCAACGTGTTCATGACAAATCAATCAAAATGACTGTAAACCAAAATTTCATAATGTTCCCACACTCAGATCATCAGTTCTCAAAACACACTGATGTTTCCAAGAAAATGATTGAGATGGTGACAGTAAATCTGCAATAATGAAGTTAATTAGTGCTGAATATGCAGTGAGGTCTGGAGGTTCATGTACATCAGTGAGAGAATCACACTGAACACGTACCGCTGCTTTAACTGTGTGTGTGTGTGTGTGTGTGTGGGTGGCCTTTGATCTGCTCTGATACACTCAAACACGCTTCCCACAGCGTGTCACAGCAGAGGTCATGTGGTGTCTGCTGCTCGCTGCCTTTCAGGAGTGTGTGTGTGTGTGTGTGTGTGTGTGTGAAGGGTCTTCAGCTCAGTCGAGCAGCTGTGTCTGTCAGAGTTTCCAGTGTTGAGCTGCAGTCATCATGCGGTCGCTCCGAAGGGACTTCAGTCCGTCTCCACAGAGGAACCTGCGCAGCTGCTTCTTCGGCCCCGGGGTCTTTGCTCACTTCCTGTGGGAACTGTGGTGGCCTCAGATGTCCTCCACCATATTTGATCATTTTTGTGTGTTATCTGATCATTATTCAGCACCCTGTATAAGTGTTTATTTGTTGTGTTTGAAACTGAACAAAAGACAGTCCAAACAAATACTGACCGACTTCAGCAAATGTAGCAACAGAAGTGGTCGAGTTTAAATAGAAAATGTGAACTGAATGTAAAGCTTCTGTTAAAGTCACCATGAAATCAAAACTGACAGCTCTTGGTTTTTATGTAATATTGCTGCATTTATTGTAAATGATTTATCAGTGCACATCATCATTATTGTGTTAAATTCATGTTCCTCATTATCTTGAATCAGAATATCTTCCTCTTGCAGCATCTCTTCTCTTCTCTGATGATGAGGGCGGGGCAACCTGTCACTCACATGAGATCCACCAATAGCAAACCACAACCATTTAATAAATTCCACACAGGCAAAATCAAGCCCCGCCCTACATTTGTTCTTGTTTGCAAAGCGTTTCACTTGGATATATGACACAATACAGAAGAAAATACGATCTATCTATCTACACTGAAAAAAATGGTGTAGGAAAAGAGCAATGATATATTAAGATGAAAGACGCTCTTTGGTTTTCAGGTGTGATAAGTGATTATGCTCACTCACAGAATCAGACAATGCTGTTTTTATGTTACACATTTCCAATTATCCTATGAATTATGATACAGTTTTGTTGAGCAATTATTTTAATGTGGATCCGAGGTGATTACGTGTTTATTAAAGGGTTAGCTCACCCAAAAATTAGATTTCTGTCATTAATTACTCTCCTCATGTCGTTCCACACCCGTAAGACCTTCATTCATCTTCAGAACACAAATTAAGATATTTTTGATGAAATCCGACACGAGAATACTTTTTGTGCGCAAAAACAAAACAAAACGTCAGAATGGCGACTCGTTATTGGTCAGCTCCTGCCTCAGTATCACACGCATGCGTCGAGCTGATCACATGATCAGCTTTGGCCAATACTGATCCGGCGTTCGGACGTAAACACGGAAGCTTCACTGCGTCACCTGCGTAAGATAATGACAGAAGAGAAGAGATTGTTGAATAAAGTGGTTATTTTTGTTTTGTTTTTGCGCACAAAAAGTATTCTCGTCTCTTCATAACATTAAGGTTGAACCACTGCAGTCACATGACTGTTTTAACCATGTCTTTAGTACACTCTTAGCCCGGATTTTATATTTACTTAAAAAATATAATTACAATATACTTAAAATATTTAAGTTTGGTTGCATTACTTATAAAATATAAGTATATTCTACTAATTTGTGGGTGTATTTGAATGTGTTAATAAATGTAAGTTAAATGCACTTAAATTATTACGTTTTTCTCCTGGCCACGCCTCCTTCACACTGGTTTTCGGCAGGTAATGACGCCATTTTGTCGTGGTGTGTATGAATTCAAGGAGCTGTTGATGAGCAGTTGGAACATTTGTTTTGGCTGTTCTACAGACATTTTTTCCTAACATTTACCTTATAGTTTTTTACCAAAGGAGAAAATCACAATTTTTAAGTTACCATCATCGAGGGTCAGTGTTTGTTTTAGTTGAGCTCTTGACCCTTGACTTTTTAATATTAGATTATGTTTGGGCAGTTTTAACTGTATTAAAACCAACCAGACAAGCAACGTTAAAAGATGATCAGGTGATGTTGGTTATGTTTTCACATAATCATTATTTCATTTGAATCACTAAACTCATTTAGAGCCCAATCTCTGAGTTAGATTTACATTATTGATTACAGCAGCACTGTGATTCTACAGCGGAGGATCAACTTCTACAATACAATTTTTTTTTTTAAAGTTGTCCTTATCACAAAAAAAAATATATATATATATATTAGGCACACACAGACATCAAGAATCAGCCTGTGAATCTCAACGACGGTGACAAGCAGCATGTTCTGATAAACAGATCAACTCTGAACATTAGAACAAGCTACTAAAAAGTCACAGAAAAACAGCAAAATTTAAATAGTGAGAATAAAGAAAATTACTAAGACAATTCAGCTCATAATTTATTCATGCAGCAATGCATGATGGGAGGCATGGATGAATTTTGATTGGTGGCAAGTTAACTTGCTTAGTACATTGAACTTAAATATACTAGTTGTAATAACTACAAAGTAATTAATATTACAAAACATTTTAAGTTAAATGAACTCGAATTATTAAGTTCACATTACTTAATCATTACTTAATTTTTTTAGGGCAACCAGTTTCCTCAAATTTTTTAAGTAAATTCAACTTATCCGGGCTAACAGTGTACCTTTCTGGACCTTGAAAGTGTTGATTATAGATATTGAGTCATAAACCTCTCGGATTTCATCAAAAATGTCTTAATTTGTGTTCTGAAGATGAATGAAGGTCTTACAGGTGTGCATCGACATGAGGGAGAGTAATTAATGACATAATTTCATTTTTGGGTGAACTAACCCTTTAACGATGATCCAAACAAATGATCCAGGTGTGAAAACGCAAGGATTCGATTTAGATTTAGATATAGTTAAAAATCGGGCAGTTGACAACAGCAATAATTTGTAAAAAAAAAAAAAAAAAAAAAAAAAAAACATGAAAATGTTTATGTAGTTAAAACTGGCAAAATCGGGCATTTTCAGAAACGAGCTTCTTTTTTTTACATTCTGCGGTTTATATTTGATCTCGATGCGATTATAAACGCGTCTGAATCTGAACAGAAAGATTCGAACCTGTGACGCCAGTTGAATCTTACGCCCCCTCCTCCCTCTCTCCCTCTCTCTCTCTCTCTCTCAGTCCGTCTCTGGTTCATTAGAGATCATGTCAGGATGGGAGGATGAAGATGATGATGGCTCTCTGGGTTTCTCTCAGCGTCTCTTCTTCATCATCACTGAAGACTGAAAGAGGATGAAGAACGAATGAATGAATGAACGCGCTGTCTGGTATGTGTCGTATTTCCTCTTTCATCGCTGTAATGGCAGTTTCTTCGTGTTTCTTCGTGTTTCTAACTGAATGAGGGCTTACGTAAGGGTTGAGCGAGCGCTCGGTAATCTAAGAACCAACATCTTCATCATCATCATCGTCGTCGTCTTCCTCGCGGAGCAGCAACAGTGAAGAACAGACCAGAAATATCTTTGCTTTTGCTCGAGCATCACGACATACGCGTGAATGTGCGGGGAAATGCATCTCGTGCTCATCTTTAATGTTCATCATCTGGTTCGGATTGAGTGGGTTCTGGTGCCTCTCAGATCTACACCGTCTCCATGGAGACCCGCTCGTTCAGAAGCGCGCGAGCGAAACCTTAAAATCCCGGCGCGAGGTGCGATCTCTCTCTCTCTCTCTCTCTCTCTCTCTCTCTCTCTAACTAACGTGTTTTTGGGCTTCAGTTGTTTATCAGACAGTGTAATTACAGACATTAGTTTCATAAGGCTCTGGTTGTTGCATAACTTTTGATGCACATGAAACTTTATTTCAGCTTCAGCACCATGGAGAGCTCTGGCCTCGTGTCAACCTTTACCATTAGTCGAGCCTCAGGAAGTGACGTTTCTCAGCTCTCCCAGATCGTTTAATAACATGCATAAGCTCAGTTCATCTCCTGGTTGCGATCATAGGCCGTACGTTATCTTCACAAATCGAATTATTCCATGCAGTCCACGAACATGCCATGGGATTTGATTGTGACGCCTACGCAAGCGTCTCTTGACCTGCAGGTTTGCAGACCTCAGGCGTTTTCCATGTTTAAAGTCACAGTTTGGCAGGTTAAACGAATGCGATCGGGTTCTGGAGGCGATCTAGAACGCCGCCACTTCTCTTGGCACATCGAGCATCTGCCATTGTGAGCGGCTGAGGGATTGAGCTGTGTGTTGCCATGGCGATGATGGCTGCCTGGCTCATGTTTCCCAGTGAAAGAGGAAAATTTCCCGTCTGCCAAACACGGGAAGCGTGGTCAAACTGTCCATGCCACCAGAACAAAAGACCAGAAAACGCTGAAGGTTAATGACTGGAAACACATGAGTGAATCTGTGTTTCTGCTCATGTTAATCCTGTATGCAACATTCTGTGTTTTTACTTCATTTGTGACACTGACTTTTTCGTATGATGGGACGAGCTGCAAAAATCACGACATTTTCACTTTCAGTCTGGATCTCTTTTATATTTGGAAATGAATCTCTGTTGGGTCTGATTCTGACTCGACATTCCTCGTGATTATGACCGGAGAAAACATGATCACGTGATCATTCTGAAATCTGGAGGAGTTCTGATATCAACACAACAGTAAAATTATGATATCACACTATGTTATTATGAAATTTGATGAAGATCAGGATAGAGTCACACACACCCTCACTCATATTGTGACTTCAGGTCAGGTTAGACTTTTTATTATTAATGTTGTTATTATTATTTTCATTCTAACTGGTTCTCGTCATATTTGCACTTTAGATTACTCTTGGAGTGAATCATAAATAATTAAAGGATTAGTTCACTTCAGAATTCAAATGTCCTGATAATTTACTCACCCTCATGTCATCCAAGATGTTCATGTCTTTCTTTCTTCAGTGGAAAAGAAATGAAGGAAAACATTCCAGGATTTTTCTCCATATAGTGGACTTCACTGGGGTTCAACGGGTTGAAGGTCCAAATGTCAGTTTCAGTGCAGCTTCAAAGAGCTCTACATGATCCCAGACGAGGAATAAGAGTCTCATCTAGAGAAACCATAAAATTATTTACTTTTTAACCACAAATGCTCGTCTTCCGCCTACGTCACGCGTGACCTTTCCAACATGATTACGTCATGCGTGGAGCATCACAGAGCAGTGCAAGACCAGCATTTGTGGTTAAAAAGTATATAATGTTTATTTTTTTAGAAAATGGCCGATGGTTTCTCTAGATAAGACTCTTATTCCTCGTCTGGGATCATGTAGAGCTCTTTGAAGCTGCACTGAAACTGACATTTGGACCTTCAACCCGTTGAACCCCAGTGAAGTCCACTATATGGAGAAAAATCCTGGAATGTTTTCCTTCATTTCTTTTCCACTGAAGAAAGAAAGACATGAACATCTTGGATGACATGGAGGAGAGTAAATTTGAACTCTGCAGTGAACTAACTACAATCGTGAAAACGTCTCATATTAAGCGTTATGATATCATATTCACACTTGTGATGTGATCGTCTCTAGATTTAGTCGACTCTCGTAAACTCTCGCTGTGAGTTTTGTGTTTTTATTGGCACGGCCTCGGATCTCCTGCTTCAGCGACACGAGCCCCGCGAGACTGAAGGAATATGAAATATTGAACATGGCCTGTGCTCGCAGTGACCTACTGAGAGTGAGCGAGCTGCTTATCAATGCCAGAAATAGACCTAATGTTCAGAGAATCAGAGGCTCTGCCATTCTCAAGCATCACGCTCTCGTCACCCGATGTTCTCTGTGGTTCTTTGTGCTGAGTCAGGCGGCGTATGAATTACCCAGCGTCCCTCAGCGCTGCCAGGTGAGCTCTGTGTGTGTTCAGGTGTGGGTGTGTGTGTTTGCACAGCGATTACGGCCGGCGTTCGACAAACACCTCTGGAGGGAGAGCTGGCTCAGTTCTGCTGTCCAGAGTGACATCATTACGCAGCCATCCTTCATCAGCTGGTCTCCGTCTGTTCTGTTGACTCAAAGGTCAGAGGTCACAGCCTGCGAGCAGCTGAATGTCACACTGAAGCTGAACGCCTGTTGCTGTAGATCTGTGAGGGCAATGATGGAGTCGTGCGACGCTGGTTTGGGTTGGTTTAACTCATGATGCGTTCATTTAACCGTGTGATTACAGCCGTTGATTCTGGTGTCAGTCTGTGTGTGACCCGTCTCTGGCGTTGAGTTTTTATGTGTTCTTCTGTTTTCATTGGGGTTTGGAAGCATGACGACGATGTTGATCTCTATATTGTTAGTCTTGCATTGCAAAAAATGATGATCAAACTGTGTTTATACAGCCATCCAGGGCCGTAACCACCACAGACACCGAGAGGAACACAAATTCACCACAACAATGAGAAATGGCCAAATTCTCCCCCCAGTGTTTGATATTCTTCACGCTGCTCTGCTGAACTCCATTTATCATGAAACTGCTGAGACACAAATGTAGTGATATATTAAAGGGGTGGTTGATTATGATTTCACTTTTTTGACTTTAGTTAGTGTGTAATGTTGCTGTTTGATCATAAACAACATCTGTGAAGTTACGACACTCAAAGTTCAACGCAAAGAGACATATTTTCTTTTACAGAATTTGCAGAATCGGCTGGTAGGGACTACAACGAGTTTCTTCCCAGATTTGTGACATCACAAACCCTAAAATTTACATAAACCCCGCCCCCGAGAACACACCACAAAGGGGGCGGGGCCATGTTGGGCTGCTTTAGAGAAGAGGAAGAGTTGTTGTAGTCGAGTGTTGTTGACATTCCGTCATTTTACGCCGGACTGCTTCACAAACGAGGGTCAATTCAACACAAAAGATGAACATGACGGCACATGCTAGTGGATGAGTTGAATCAACTCCACAGCAACTACATCAATTTATCCACTAACCATTCAGAAACGTCTAAAAGTTGTAACTTCTTCCTGAGTCTCTCCATCAGTGTCGACTCCGGTTTGAACAATGTAAGGCTGAACACTTTCCTCATTTTGGCTGCGTGAGATTCTCCAGCTTTGTTGTTGTTGAGCTGTTAAAGCTCCGCCCTCTTCTGGAAAGGGGGCGGGAGCAGCAGCTCATTTGCATTTAAAGGAACACACACAAAAACGGCGTGTTTTTGCTCACACCCAAATAAGGGCAAATTTGACAAGCTATAATAAATGATCTGTGGGGGATTTTGAGCTGAAACTTCACAGAGACACCAGAGACTGATATTACATCTTGTGAAAGGGGCGTTATAGGGATTTAGTTTTAAAGGGTAATCCAAAAACGTAATCAAAACCAGGCAAGATGTCACATGCAAACAATCCAAACAGAGACCAGGCAGGAAACTCAAGCAAAAAGGAAATCCAAATCCATAAAACAGATGAACAAAGGAGCGCTCAGAAATGCAGTTATGACACATACAAGACTTCGCGACGAGTGAATGAACAGACGGGGTTTAAATAGGCATGTTTAACAACATGATGAGACACAGGTGGATGTAATCAGGCATAATGAGTCCAGGCAATGGGTTGTGGGTAATGTAGTCCATGGTGAGATAACCAAGACAGAAGGAGTGCCCTCTGGTGGAAATCAAGGGCTCTGCGACTGGTGATCGTAACACCATTGTGCTCCGCTCTGTGTGATGTTAGGATGACAAACAGTTTTAAAAGTTATGCTTGTCTGCCTCCTCATCATTGCAAAATGATTGAGCAATCGAATCAAAGAAGGCGGGGCTTACCATTCGCTGAAGATGAATCCCAATGCACCGCATTAGTTTTTGCAGTGAAATATTTGAAAACTGTTCTCGGATAGAAATGTTCAACGACCGACAGTTATACCCAGTGATGCAAACAGCTCAACTTTTTTCAAATTTCACCATTTTTAATTTAAAATATGCTATTATTGATTCGTGCAATTCATAATGGTGTGCGTAATGCGTCTGATTACATGACGTTAACTGACCACATAATGCACTATATTGCAGCCGTATAAGAAAAATATCCCTCCGTCCTGTAGGTGATGGTTGACGTGTCGTAGTTGACATGTTTCCATCTCTGATGTGTGTGTGTGATCATGTGTTGAGCTGAGACGGAGATCAGAGGGTGATTTTCTCTGAAGCTACTTTTGGACTCAATCAATATGTGCCGGCACACGCGTGTTGATCCTCTCCAGCTCTCAGGAGGAACACGGACACGTTCACACCTCGTCCAAGTCTCCGAGGGCCGCCAGAACTGCAGCTGCTCTCCCGTCTGAACGTCTGTCTGTCTCTCTGTCCATCTATCTATCTATCTATCTATCTATCTATCTATCTATCTATCTATCTATCTATCTGTCTGTCTGTCTGTCTATGGTAATGTGTTCATTGTCTCTCTGCATCAGTCTTTGTCTCCTCAATGGTTTCATGAATATGAGTGTCTCTCAGTTTTTGTTCAATGTTATTTATGTCGTGTCCATTTGGCCGTCCGCTGACACAAAGCATGCAGTTTATTCTCTGAATAAATATGAGCGGATCTGAATGAGGCGTTAAAGCACACACGAGGGACGTGTGTGTGTGTGTGTGTGTGTGTGTGTGTGCTGTTAATTTTCTCTCCCTGTGGGTTGTAAAGCAGGTTGTCCAGCTTGCTAATGGATCGATCATTGCTGAGAGAGAGACAGATGCACAGATGGGTTTGTTTTATCAGGTTCATATAATCTTGTCATGGTTCTGTTCTGACACACCTGTACGTCTGCGAATCCTTTCATCCTGAGCAGGTGCTGGTGGATTCAGAGCCGTAACGCGTCTGCTTTTCTCTCGCAGTGACAGTCGGATCAGACGAGAGCGACACAGGAAATACACACGTGTAGAGCGATGAACATGACTCAACACGGGACAGACAGGCAGCGCTGGGCTCAGGTGACGGCCGTTAGAGAGAGAGTTAATTAATCACATCAGTAAATGTTTACACATCTGTGACACACACACACACACACACACACACACACACACGACTGGCCGTCTCACTGGATTCTCTTTTCTCAAGCGATCTGGAAAATTCTCAGGAAAAACTGTGTCATTTGTGCCTGAACATTTCCAAACGATATATATTCTTATCGTTGAAGTTTATGGCGGGTTAATAATCACATCAGACCCTCGTGTTAGAGGTCTCCAGTGGCCAATAGAGCACAACACTTGAGTCTGGAACATAAAATCCCATTCATTTTCTCCATAGGAGAATTGATTTTTAATTATAACTTCTAAACTGTTAAACACACCCCGACTGTGAGCGACGAGGATTTTAATCGGTGTTATATGTGTCTGTTGAAGCCATAAGTCTGCATTATTTCAACTTACTGGAAAGTAATTGTCCAACAGCAGAATTTCTGGTGAAAAACTACATTACCCATAATTCTGCAGAGAAATCTCCACTAATCCGAGAATCACGACAAGCAAATTGTTCCGAAAGAACATCAACTCCCATTCACTCTCAATGTACGTATTATATATTTTATGTTTATTTCAGTATTATTATGTTTATTATGCGTAGAAATATTTGTTTCTATATATATAACTAACGTATTTAAATCAATAGTTTTATATTTCTCCATTGTTTCAAAGGGGACCTATAATGTTCCTTTCACAAGATGTAATATCAGTCTCTGGTGTCTCCAGAATGTGTGTGTGAAGTTTCAGCTCAAAATCCCCCACAGATCATTTATTATAGCTTGTCAAATTTGCCCTTATTTGGGTGTGAGCAAAAACACGCCGTTTTTGTGTGTGTTCCTTTAAATGCAAATGAGCTGCTGCTCCCTCCCCCTTTCCAGAAGAGGGCGGAGCTTTAACAGCTCAACAACAACAAAGCTGGAGAATCTCACGCAGCCAAAATGACGAAAGTGTTCAGCCTTACATTGTTCAAACCGGAGTCGACACTGATGGAGAGACTCAGGAAGAAGTTACAACTTTTAGACGTTTCTGAATGGTTAGTGGATAAATTGATGTAGTTGCTGTGGAGTTGATTCAACTCATCCACTAGCATGTGCCGTCATGTTCATCTTTTGTGTTGAATTGACCCTCGTTTGTGAAGCAGTCCGGCGTAAAATGACGGCATGTCAACAACACTCTACTACAACAACTCTTCCTCTTCTCTAAAGCAGCCCAACATGGCCCCGCCCCCTTTGTTGTGTGTTCTCGGGGGCGGGGTTTATGTAAATGTAGGGTTTGTGATGTCACAAACTCGGGAAGAAGCTCATTGTAGTCCCTACCAGCCGATTCTGCAAATTCTGTAAAAGAAAATATCTCTCTTTGCATTGAACTTTGAGCGTCGTAACTTCACAGATGTTGTTTATGATCAAACAGCAACATTACACACTAACTAAAGTTAAAAAAGTCAAATCATAATCAACCACCCCTTTAATTTGATAATGTCATTTGCAATGCTTCATGGCATTGTAGTTCTTTATAGTTCAGTCTGCCTGATATGAGTCATTTAAATCAAAATGAAAAATTGAATTAAATTGTGGAATTGAATGAATTGAATTATATATTTTTTATATATACGGTAAATCAGTTACTAATAATCCCTTGTTTGATGCATGAATCATGAAATCACAAATAGCAACAAAAGCAATAAAATAATCATTCCAATAATATTGATTCACTGTAATAATGTTTTTCTCCAGAATGAAGCTGATGAGAGTTATAGTAGAAGATGCTTATCGCCATTTTATGAGCTGTTGTTTTTAAACTTAGACTGCAAATGTGTGATGTCATGATTTCAGTTAAAACAAAGCTCACTGTAGAATTCAGTGTTTATTCTAAATAATAAAATAAAATCACTGGTAATGAACAGAGATATGCTGAGATTGAGATGAGAAATAAATATTTCAAAATAAAAAAGCTGTTGTTAAACCGTTATATTAGTCCCAGTGAGAGTCGTGGATACACAGACGGCACTCTTCCTGAGAATCATCACCGGGTGTTTAAGGTGTTTCACACTCACTGGATCTGTGAGGTCAGAGTTCAGCTCATCTGGTGTCGTTCAGTGCGTGTCAAGCTTCCAGGGACAAACGCTTCAGGAACGCTGGTGTGAAGGTGGAATCAAACAATTGAAGCGAGCGTGAAACATCCCGCAGATCGCAGACTGCATCTTTACTGCAGTGTTGGTTCGTTCCTCTTCAGTGCAGTTTGGTTTCTTGGTATTGTTCTCCTGATACAGTGGATATAGTTTTAGCCTGTGATGAGAAACAGTCGAGTCTGTGCGCCTCATTTGTGACGGTTCTTTTAACTGACACTGTTGCTGTGTCCATATTCACTCCTTCGCATACTGTTCCCTATATAGTGAACAACATGGAGAATGATTTTGCAAACAGCTCATGTCTTTAATGTGCATGTATATTAGAGGTGAGGATTGATCAGTGACTTTCTGCCAGTAGTGTCTGAATGTAAGTCATTGAATCATTCATTCAACCGATTCATTTAAAAACTTTGATTCAAAAACTAAATGCATGACTGTCTTTGTGAGTGAGTCACTGAATCAGTAGGTGTGTTTGACTTGAAGCGGCGCAGACCGATCGGTGTATGACATCGGTGTACAGCGAGAGCGATTCAAAAGCATACGGAGCGTCTGTTCTTTAATCGCTCTTGTGGTACTTTGATGTCATACACCAATCGCTCTGCGCAGCGCCGCTTCGAGTCAAACACACCTATTCTTTCAGCTGATTTGTTCAAAAACACTGATTCATTAGGAACTAAACACATGACTCATAATAAGTGAGTAACTGAATAATTGGTTCAACAAAGTCATTCAAAACATTGAGCAATTTGGAACTAAATGACTGTATGAGTGAGTCATTGAATCATTCATTTAACTGATTTGTTCAAAAACTCTGATTTATATGGAACTAAACGCATGATGTAAGTGACTCACTGAATCATTCTGCTGATTCTTTCAGAAACATTGATTCAGGAACACCATTACTGTGTGCTGTTCAGAAACATGGGATGGTTAATTCTGCTTTGAACTATTTTCATTGGCTGAGCAAAAACTATATGTTGCAATATTGTGTCAAACTCAAAATTAAATTCTTTATTTGTTGGACAGTTGTATTTAAATAACTAGTTCACTATAAAATGATCATCATTTACTCATCCTCATGTCATTTCAAACACGTATGACATTCGTTCTTCTGTGGAACACTGTATGAAAAATATCTTCTTTTGTGTTTCACAGAGGAAAGAAAGCCATACGGGTTTGTGTTATATGAGGGCAATAAATGATGACAGAATGATCATTTTTGGATGAACTGTCCCTTTGAAGCAATATTTGCTTTAAATGCTTGTCATATTGCTTAAAATCAGTCCTGATGTATTTAAGTGTGTTTTTCTGTGTGTGTGTGTGTGTGTCAGTAATGTGTGTCTGCTCAAGGCGAAGCACGTGACCTGAAGTGACATGAATTGACAGACAGCGTCCCTCCAGAAGCGTTTCCCGTTTCCTCCTAAACGCTCTGTCACTGGAGATCAGACTCTCGTCCTGACGGATCTTTACTGAGCGTCTCCTGGTGTCTCTTTATTTCATTCACATCTGTTAAGTGTCTCCGTCGCCTCCAGTCCAGCTGCTTCAGTCCGCAGGTCACTCACTGATCACCTGATCAATGATCTCATTAGTGAGACGCTGAACTGCACCTGCTCGTCACCATGGTGATGCTGACACACTCCACCTTTACCTGTTCTGAAGAAAAGTGACGCCAGGGCACTGAGGGTGGTTGCTAGGGTGTTGCTATGTGTTTTTTGTAGGGTATTCTGGGTGGTTTCTAGGTGTTTTCTTCCTGTCTGGTGTGAAGATTCCCCTCAAGTCTGTGATCTTCTTCATCTCAGTGCACTCATTCCGTCTTTGTTGAATTTTAATATTGAATTTTGATAGTCATGAAATAATTTCCTGCCGCAGCAGAATAGATAGAAGTATTCACTCAGTGCAATATGGGCCATTAAAATCACGTCCCACCTATTCTATTCTATTCTATTCTATTCTATTCTAGAGTGTAATTAAATAAAAAAATTAATTAATTTTAAAATAAAGTAGGCGCAGGTTCTCCATCTGATCTGTATACGGCCCGGATCCGGTTGACTACGGTAAACCTCGGCTTAAACAGAAAGACTAATATTAGCGTAGATGCCATTCTTCTTCTGATGTAACGAGTACATCTGGTGTTATAGGAAGTGTTCCCGGTTCCGGCTGACCTAATTTATGCAGCCTAACAATTTGCATGAATTGAATTATAGAAGTAGATAATGTGTTATGTGTATTGCCAGGTTAAAGAGATGTGTTTTTAGTCTAGATTTATACTGACAGAGAGTGTCTGCATCCCGAACAATGCTAGGAAGATTGTTCCAGAGTTTAGGTGCCAAATAGGAGAAGGATCTACTGCCTGCGGTTGATTTTGATATTCTAGGTATTATCAACTGGCCTGAATTCTGAGATCGCAATAAACGTGAAGGACTATAATGCATTAAGAGCTCGCTTAGGTACTGGGGGGCTAAACCATTTAGAGCTTTGTAAGTAATTAACAAGATTTTAAAATCTATACGATGTTTAACAGGAAGCCAATGCAGTGATGACAGAACTGGGCTAATATGGTCATACTTCCTAGTTCTAGTAAGAACTCTAGCTGCTGCATTTTGTACGAGCTGTAGTTTATTTATCAAGCGAGCAGAACAACCACCCAGTAGAGCGTTACAGTAATCTAACCTCGAGGTCATGAACGCATGAACTAACTGTTCTGCATTCTTCATTGAGAGCATATGTCATAGTTTAGATATATTTTTAAGATGGAAGAATGCGGTTTTACAGATGCTAGAAACATGGCCTGAAAGATTGGTATCAAAGAGTGTGTGTGTGTGTGTGTGTGTGTGTGTGTGTGTGTGTGTGTTTGATGCATTGCCAATTGAATTAGCTGTCTGTCTGTCATCTGTTGCTGTTAGTGACTGACGACACCAGAATTAGTCTTCAGAGACTGTCCGTCTTTCTGCCTGTGTGTCTGTTTGTCTGTTTCTGAAGGTAGATGTTGGATAGATACAGGAGAATATTGATGTAAAGACAAAAATGTCATTTGAAAATGAAAAGATATTCATAAAACAGCTTTTTGTTATTAGGCATATTACATTCAGAACACACACACATGATGATATGTCAAGTCAAGTCACCTTTATTTATATAGCGCTTTTTACAATGCTGATTGTGTCAAAGCAGCTTTACAGTGATAACTGGTACATTATTTTGGCTGCACAGCAGCTCTTAAAGAATAGTGTCAATGCAGGCAGATCAAAGCACTGTTGAATAAATGTCAAGAATACTGTTGAATATCAAATGTCAAGTGTCCCCAACTAAGCAAGCCAAAGGTGACAGCGGCAAGGAACCCAAACTCCAACAGGTGACATCTCAAGAAGCTCTCCATCAGGCTGGCAGTTGTGCGTAAAGATGCATTTTAGACACCACTAACCAAACCTCACAAAGAGAAACATTTGCAGTGGGTGTAGAAATACATTTTCAAACAGTTTTATTGCTGTGGTGTTTTTTTGCAGCATGGGATAGTGCATAGTGCATTGTACTATGCACTATCCTCCTTTTTATACCATAGCTGAAAATGGCCAGTTATGAACTTCACATATCTTGCAAAAGTAATTTTAATACCCTCCATCTCACTTCCCAGTATTCCAGCCCAAATCATCACCCGCCAGCTCCTTGTTGACGTCACAGTCTTGTTGGAACATGGTGGTCATTCACCAACCGTCCAGAAATCCATCCATTTAGATCATCCATTGTAGTACAGCATTAGTCAGTGAATAAAACTATTTAAAAATGAGTCTTCATGTATTTCTAAACCCACTGTAAATGTTTCTCTTTGTGAGGTTTGGTTTGGAGTGGCTGAAATGCATCTTTACGCACAACTGCCAGCCTGCATGGTGAAATTCTTGAGACTCCAGAGACACCAGCAGCTTCAAATACCTGTTTGCTGCTCAACACTGGCTTTTTTTATAGCTGCCCTTTTAATACAATACATTTTTGACAGGAACTTTCCTCAATAAGCCTTTATCTGACCAAGTTCTGCTGTGCTCTAAATCACTCACAAATCTTATGATAATTCGATAATCTCCATTCAGTTTCACACAATATTAGTTGTTTTCATGCCTTTTGCACACCATTGCACCATTTCATGCTTTTCATCTTCAAAAAGATCTTTCTTCCTCCCCATATTGCATGAGAACTGTGACTTGCTTAATAATGTGGAACAACCTCTAAGTAGGGTTTTCATAGATCTGACAATTTATTTTGTCTGAGATTGATACCAGTTATCTAAAAAGACATGGATAAATAAACGAACAAACATTTTCTTAGAAAAACTCAAATCTGAATGTTTATTGTACAGAAATCTTACTGATATGTCTCTTGCATAATAATTTGGAACGCAGTGTAGTTGACTCAATCTCTGCTGATACTTCAGGGCTGCGTTGTGGTCGTGTCAAGGCGCAGATCCTTGGTCTCAGCTGGATACGGCCCGGATCCGGTTGACTACGGTAAACCTCGGGATAAACAGAAAGACTAATATTAGCGTAGATGCCATTCTTCTTCTGATGTAACGAGTACATCTGGTGTTATAGGAAGTGTTCCCGGTTCCCGCTGACCTAATTTATGCAGCCTAATAATCCTTTAACGGATTTGAAAATATAAATTGATAATGTGTTATGTGTATGCCAGGTTAAAGAGATGCGTTTTTAGTCTAGATTTAAACTGACAGAGAGTGTCTGCATCCCGAACAATGCTAGGAAGATTGTTCCAGAGATATATCAGAGGAAAGAGTTCACAACATACAGCAACCCGCCGAAAATACAACGATGTTAGAGCGATAGAGTCAGGCGGACGTGTCTGCACAAGAGCGACGGGATGCTTTCGTATCTGCTGCTTTATATTGACCAAAAACACTCTTTTTAACTCTCTCTTGACCCATAGACTGATCAGACGCTGTAATGCAGTAAAGACTGCGGTAAATGGGCTTCACGAACGCTCTGTGAAAGCGGAGCGGCTCCAGGTCATCGCTGCTCACTGTTCTTGTCTTTTTCCCTCTCTCCTTCCAGGCTCAGAACCTTCCAGAAGTCCAGATGGAGCAGGATGTCGAGAGCACGGTCACGGTCCGACAGCCCAAGCAGCCGCGGGACTACGTCCCCAAACCGCTGCAGGACAGGGAGCGCGCCAAGCAGAAGATCCAGCGCTACGTCCGCAAAGACGGCAAGTGCAACGTGCACCACGGAAACGTGCGGGAGACCTACCGTTACCTGACGGACATCTTCACCACGCTGGTGGACCTCAAGTGGAGGTTCAACCTGTTCATCTTCGTTCTGGTTTACACCGTGACGTGGCTGTTCTTCGGCTTCATGTGGTGGCTGATCGCGTACGTGCGAGGAGATCTGGAGCACATAGGAGACAGCCAGTGGACTCCTTGCGTCAATAACCTCAACGGCTTTGTCTCCGCGTTCTTGTTCTCCATAGAGACGGAGACCACCATCGGCTACGGCTACAGGGTGATCACCGACAAGTGCCCCGAGGGCATCGTGCTGCTGCTGGTGCAGTCGGTGCTGGGCTCCATCGTCAACGCCTTCATGGTGGGCTGCATGTTCGTGAAGATCTCGCAGCCCAAGAAGCGCGCAGAGACTCTGGTGTTCTCCACCAACGCCGTCATCTCCGTGCGCGATGGCCGGCTCTGTCTGATGTTCCGCGTGGGAGACCTGAGGAACTCGCACATCGTGGAGGCGTCCATTAGAGCCAAACTGATCAAGTCCAAACAGACCAAGGAGGGAGAGTTCATCCCTCTCAATCAGACGGACATGAACGTGGGCTACGACACTGGAGACGACCGGCTCTTCCTGGTGTCTCCGCTCATCATCTGCCATGAGATCAATCAGCACAGCCCCTTCTGGGAGATCTCCAAAGAGCACCTGGCCCACGAGGAGCTGGAGATCGTGGTGATCCTGGAGGGCATGGTGGAGGCCACAGGTACGACCGTTTACAGTCATTGCACTCAAAGATTACATTTGGTAGATGCTTTTATCCAAAGCTGCTGAAGGTCAATTAATGCATTTGCTGGGAATCGAACCCGTGATGACCATGGCATTGCTTTACTGTTACAGGAAGTACATCACATTAAAGGATTAGTTCACTTCGGATTTAAAATTCCCTGATAATTTACTCTCCTCCATGTCATCCAAGATGTTCATGTCTTTCTTTCTTCAGTGGAAAGGTGAAGGTTTCTGAGGAAAACATTCCAGGATTTTTCTCCATATAGTGGACTTCACTGGGGTTCAACGGGTTGAAGGTCCAAATGTCAGTTTCAGTGCAGCTTCAAAGAGCTCTACATGATCCCAGACGAGGAATAAGAGTCTCATCTAGAGAAACCATCGGACATTTTCTAAAAAAATAAACATTATATACTTTTTAACCACAAATGCTCATCTTGCACTGCTCTGTGATGCTCCACGCATGACGTAATCATGTTGGAAAGATCACGCATGTGACGCAGGCGGAAGACGAGCATTTGTGGTTAAAAAGTGAATAATTTTATGGTTTCTCTAGATAAGACTCTTATTCCTCGTCTGGGATCATGTAGAGCTCTTTGAAGCTGCACTGAAACTGACATTTGGACCTTCAACCCGTTGAACCCCAGTGAAGTCCACTATATGGAGAAAAACCCTGGAATGTTTTCCTCAAAAAACCTTCATTTCTTTTCCACTGAAGAAAGAAAGACACGGCAGCTGTATGTTTTTCCGTCATCTCCAGGTGTGTTTATATGTAAATTACGCGAGCTTCTTTTGTCCATTCGATCGGAAGATCTGAAAAGGCCCACACATTTACTCGCCTATAGACTCGAAGAAATCAGGACAGAAGTGGTTGAAAGTGGACAAAATAGACGGATTTAAACACCATCTGTAAACGGGAATGTGTCTCTCTCGTCTACATGTGATCCGATCAACCAAAACGCATCTTAACGCCAGCTGTAAACAGGGCGATAACGTGTTTGGCAGAAGCTGCTTGAATTACAGTGAAGGTGTTCATTTGATCGGCTCATCTAGTTGATTTTCTCTTTTCTCTTGTCTGTATTTGCATACGTGGATAAACAGAATTAATTTCATACTGTGCTATTTGAATTTGATTACGGCTTGAATTTTAGTGAGTTATTAGTGGTTTGACCTGGAATGCATTTATAGTAATCTTCCTATCTCTGGTCATCACACCGTCCAACTAGACAATAAAAGAGACACGACGGTCATAAAGCAAGAAAAACAAACTGAGTGAAGGTGGCGAGTGGCAGAAGCGCGCGCTCGGATCAGATGATCTTAAAGGGACGGTTTGCATTTATGCATGAACATTCTGTCATCATTTACTCGCCCTCATGTCGTTCCATATATTTTTAATAATCTCTCATCATTTTTCGTCCATCTGTTAAAGTGAGTAAATGAAGACAGGATTATTCCTTCAACAGCTTTACCCAGAGAAACACAAGCTCACGTCAGGACTCACAATATAAATATAGTACAAGATCAATACACAGCGGCTTATAAATGCTCTGTGTGCTGGGAAATATCCCAGAGATCCCACTAGAGTCCAGTACTGGAAACACGATAGATCAGTGCGACGTGACCTCGTGCGTCTGCGGATCATTAAAGGCGTTGATGATTATTTCATGAGCTCTTTTCCCACTTACACGATCTGTGATTACGGAAGGCAGAGTTTCCTTGAAGGTTCAGCAGCTCCTGATGAGAGGAAACTGAGTGAACAAGAATCAGAGATCCGTCGTGACAGACACGCGGGTGCAGAAACGCTTCAGATGAGACACACACTCTCTCTCACACACACACACACACGTTTTGCTATCTTAGTGAGGACTCTCTACAGGCGTAATGGTTTTTATACTGTACAAACTGTACATTCTCTCCCTCTAACCATCACAGAAAACTGTCTGCATTTTTACATTGTTTAGTAAAGCTAAAGGACTCATTTCATATTTATGTCATAATACCAGTGTAATAACCATGTCATTATACAAATTTGTGTCTTCATAAATCACAAAAGCAAGCACACACACACACACACTCTCTTTACTCCAACACACATCAGTAGACGGAGGCACGACACTGATCATGTTGGGATGTTCTTTGTTATTTAGTTATTTTTATTGCTGCGAGGCTCAAACTGACCTGGTGCTTTGTGAGTTTTTCCTGCAGCGTGTCGGATGTAGATGAATGTACCGTGGCTGTTATTGGATATATTCGATTAGACACACAAACAGGGCAGAAAACAGTTTATTAGACCAATTTAATCATTCATGTGTTGCAGTCGCAGGTCAGTGCGTCATCGCTGTCATGTTGCATCACCCTTAAAGTCGGTAGGGAAGGGAAGTTGCGCTTGTTTTTCTTCTCTATTGCGTCGTATATCCGAGTGAAACGCTTCGCAAACAAGAACAAATGTGGGGCGGGGCTTGATTTTGTCTGTGGGGAATTGATTGGATGGTTGTGGTTTGCTATTGGTGGATCTCATGTGAGTGACAGGTTGCCCCGCCCTCATCATCAGAGAAGAGATGCTGCAAGAGGAAGATATTCTGATTCAAGATTACCAGAACATGAATTTAACACAATAATGATGATGTGCACCGAAAAATCATTAATAATAAACACTGAAATATTCTATAAAAATAAGAAGGTGAGAATGAAGCCTGGAGCTTTAGTCAAGAGTTCAGAATAAATACGGTTCATATTTTGACATATATTTATATTATATTTTGATAAGGAATCATAACAATATTGAGTAGTTTTATTTGAAGCTCTTTCTCAGATATCTCCATACGTTCCACAAAAATAATAACTGAGCTGACACACACATGATTCTCTCCTCTGTATCTTCATGTGTGTGTAGTTCTTCATGAATCTCTGCACATCCTCTGCTTTTCCAGCATCTTCCCGACAGTGACAGTGTGATGCTGAGATCCATCTGTTCACACGACTGACAGACTCCAACAACATTCACTGATGCTCGAGAAGGAAGAACCGAGACGACGGAAGCTGTTCGGTCATGTGTGTCGGTTCAGTTGTTATTGCGTCTGTGGAATAGATGGAGATATCTGCATTTTTTTCAATCTCAACTGTACACATTGCTCATAATTTCTTTGAAGTTTTCCACCATTTTTAATCACATTTAAGCTGTCGTGAGAGAGAGTTGAATAGTCCTGCAGTGATCCAGACAGTCACAAACACAGACACGTCACACAGCCGCTCATTAATGCTGCTGAAATGGAGGATCTTCTAGATACAATTAGGCAAAAAAAGCAGCGCGTTCGCTTTCGCTGCGACTGTGATGCTATTTTGAGGGGTTGTGAGTGTGGTTGCCATGGTGACGGTGCAGCATTAGGAAAACCCACTGACATTATATAACAGCGTTATCTAAACGGCGCCGCCGGAGTATTACTGTTATTATGATTACTAGTGTTATTATGATGCTTGCACACGATTGATCTGTCATTACTGCGGCAGGATCCTCAGCTTCTTTCTCTTGTTCAATGTGAAGCAGCATGTGAGCTCTGCAACTGTCTCATCACGACACACAGAGAAGGCCTCGCTTCTTTGAGTCCGACGGTGACAAACGGCGCATTAATTCGAGCGTAGCGCATATGAACTTTCAGACGCATTTCCTGGAAAGAGAGAGAGACTCTTCAGGATTCGTGCGGCGCTCGCGGCTGCTCGTTAGTTCTGTGTTTCTCGTGTTCTGATGCGCGTGTCGCCGCGAGGCTGCAGTTTGTCAGGTTCAGGGCGCTCGGGGCATGACGGGGGGACGCCAACAGCTGGTGGCGTGTTCACAGCTGACCTGTTGCCATGACGACGAGAGAACATGCATGAGCATGTCATTACAAGACACATGTGGACGGGGACGTGTTCTCATCATTGTGTGTTCTGCTTGTAGTGCAGGTTCTGCAGAAGCTCTGTCCTGAGGCGCAGTGTGTGTGTGTGTGTGAGTGTGTGTGTGTGTGTGTGTGTGTGTGTGTGTGTGTGTGCGAGGGTTTGTGAGCATGTGAGAGCATTAGTGGGTGTTTGTAAGCATGTGTGATTGTGCGTTTGTGAGACTGTGCGCTTGTGTGTGAGCATTACTGAGTATTTGTGAGCATTTGTGTGTGTGTGCGAGTGTTTGTGAGTATTTGTGAGTGCAAATGTTGGAGTATGTGCGAATGTTTGTCAATGTTTGTTAGTACATGTGTGTAATTGTGTGCAAGTGTTTGTGAGTGTGTGTGTTTTTGTGAGTGTGTGTGTGGATACACGCAAATTAGTGAACATTTGTGAGCCTGTGCAATCATTTGTGAAAATGTGTGAGACTGCAAGCATTTAAAGCGGTCATGAACTGCATTGATTTATTGTTTTATAATGTTTCCTGCGGTGCACTTATAATGTTAGTATGCTTTTTACATCCAAAATGGTCATAATTTAGAAATAAAAGGCATCTTTCCTACCCTGATTTTAGCCTAAGCTCTGTTTTAAGGGGCGTGTCTCTGTGAGACTTCAGTGTAAACGCCCACTGCTGTGATTGGCTGACATCTTTCTATTTGAAATATCAAAGTATTACTCTCTTTTTTAGTACTTTTTTACTATTACAGCTCTCAAGGTTCACTAATCTTGAAAAGTGTTAGATGGCATTATATTTAGATCGTGATGAGTGATGAACATGTAGTCGATCACAGATATGTTGTTGAGCGCATGAAAGCAGTGATCTCGTCACTGAAACTCAGTTTCTGCACACTAACGAATGCTTTCATCGTAGCTAACAGTGTAAACGCGACATAACTAGATATAAGAGATTCGTTGAATAAAATAGGAGTTTTGGCACGAGTCACTGATAAACTCTGTTTGATTGACAGCTCCAGCGACTGTAAAGGGAGCGTTCTTTGATCACTTTCTATATATAATTTAATCACCGTTTAAATAACAGATTATTTTCATCCTACTAAGAGAATCAAGGTGAAGTTGAGCGTTTAGTCGCTGGTTTGATTTACTGACACACAGACAAAGATCATGTGACTGTACATGAATCATTAATATCAGATCAGGCATTAGAATGAACACAGTTACTGACATGTTGTTGCATTACTGTCGAGTCCGTATCGTAAAAGTCTGTTTGCGCCGAAATGCGATTGATTTACCAAAGAATCCACAGTGAAATGAACCGAATACAAATAAATAAAGCTCAACTGAGACATTCACATTGTTGAAAATAAATAACCATATTCCTGCATTAGGATCCTTTGAAAGGTAATGTTATTTCAGTCCTGTATCGCTCTTCTCTCCTCCTCATCTCACTGACACACCAGTGGGCGGGGCTAATGCTGCAATGATGAAGTAGGCGTTGATTTCTTCTGCGGAGGCGGAGTTTCACCTATCTATGACAGGATCAGTCGTTCTCTGGGTCTGCTGTCAATAAAAGCTTTTATTGGACTAACAAGGACGTTTTTTGATTTCTCAATTCATGACCCCTTTAAGGGTGTGTGAGGGTTTGTGAGCGTGTGTGAGCATGAGTGAGTGTGTGTGAATGTGTGCGTGAGTTTGCATATGTGTGTGTGTGCCACTGTCTGTGTGTGTGTGTGTGTGTGTCTGCGGCGGCACTACAGCTCATGGTTTGTGTCTGTTGTCTGCTGATAACAGAAGCGCACTGAACGCGTCTCACCTGCGACTCCAGCGCAGGACGGAGGGATTTGGCTTAAAACTTTATCTCACACCAGATGAATGAAACTTCTCTAGCGAACTGTATATCAAATAAACAAGCGTTGCTCTCGCTGACGGACTCTCTGTGTTCAGCGGCAGATAATGCGCCGCAGTGAGTGTGATGCAGTGGAGGCTGATGAAACTCCTGCCATGATTCCACACGACAGAGACGCTGACGCGCGTTATATAAGTGTGTGTGTGTGTGTGTGAGCTCTCAGAGATGTGACACTCACTGTGCTTTCATTGTGACTGGAGACGGTGACCTTTGAACCCCAGCAGCCCGACACTCGACTCGTTTAGCGTTCCTGTCACACGTTCGTTCTGTACCGAGTTGAACACGCGTGTGAAGAGGCTGCTCTGTCCTGAGCTTCACGTCCTTGTTTTCTACATTTACCCTCATTTAACTCTTGACTTACTCTCTCAGAGGAGCAGGTTCTGAATGGAGCCTTAAAGGGTTCTGTAACATTTTTGGGATTCCCATAATGGGATCGTTTTGTGGATTTACAAAATTCATTTTTAATTTTAATTACATTTTCTGAATTAAAAAGCTTGTAAACACTTTATCAGACGAAGAAACTGTAATAACCTGTTCAACATTAAATTTTAAGCAATCATTTATGACATTTCTCATAATATAGAACCTTTTTTGGCATAAACCAGAACCGTTTTTTGTCCAGAACCGGACTGAACCTTTTTTCCAAGAATGTACAGTGGCGTACAGTAGTTTATCAGTATTTTGTCTATACTGCTATAAAACACCATACTGACACGTCTTATATCCATGGGATGATGAAAATCTCAGTGTTTCGGTGATCAACACACAACAGAACAGACTGAACGTCTGTCACGATTAAATATGCTGAATGTTCGTTGTTCTGCTCACACACACACACACACACACACACACACACTCATTATTGAGTCATTTCTCCGCGGTGTGCCGAGATCATCAGGAACGAGATATAAAGACGAGCACAAGTTTCTCCTCAGCTCAGCATCATCACATTCACGCGACGGAAACATTCCCAATCAAACGTTCCTCACGAATGAAGCTTTTCACTCGATGTGAGCCGATTACAGTCAAACCAATGAATGACCGCTGGTCAGATATGAGCTCATATGAATGTTATTTGCATTGCAATATTCAGTCTTCAGTCAGGCTGACTTGATGCTAACAGACTGACCTTGTTTTCCCACATCACTGATTTTATTTTCATGAGTCACACATGACTATTTTAATGTTTCTGAAAGAGTGTCTCTTCTGCTCAACTGTGATTATATGATCAAAAATACAGAAAAAAACAGTGAAATATTATTACAGTTTAAAATAATGGATTTCAATTTCAATATACTTTAAAATATCATTTATTTCTGTGATAAAAAGCTGAATTTTCAGCATCATTACTCCAGTCTTCCTTCAGAAATCGTTCTGATATGCTGATTTATCATCAATGCTGGAAACCGTTGCGCTGCTTCATATTTTTATAAGCTGTGATACTTTCAGGATTCACTGATGAATAAAAAGTTAAAAAGCATTTATTCAAAACAGATATCTTTCTAACAATACAAGTCTCTACTCTCAGTTTTTATAAATTGAACACATCCTTGCTGAATAAAAGTATTAATTTCCAAACTTTTGAACGGTAATGTATAAATATCTCTATTATAAATAAATGCTGTTCTTTTTCAACTTTTAATTTATCAAAGAATCCTGAAAAATGATCACAGGTTATAAAAAAATATGAACTGTTTCCAACACTGATAATAAATCTGCATATTACCATGATTTCTGAAGGATCCACTTTAAATTTTTGTTATTTCTTTAAAAATATTGTACAATGGGACACAGTTTGGGAGGTGCTGTTCATCATTCTGACCACCAGATGGCCTCGACGCTCTGTATGTTCAGAAATCGAGAGGAAAGTCTCAGAGCTTCGGTGACAGGTCAGAGGTCACTGCCGTCTGATCCGCTGGGATTGCAGTCGTTTTATGTGGAGTTTTAAGGGACTAATGGTACACAAAAATGACGGACCTTGGCTTTGCAGTCACGTTTGGGTATAATAAACTGTTCAAGAATCAGATCTTTAACGTGCTAGCAGCTAACCGTGCCGGTTCCCTCACCTCTGTGCCGTTTGTCTCCTCAGGAATGACGTGTCAGGCGCGCAGCTCGTACGTGGCCAGCGAGATCAAGTGGGGCTACCGCTTCACGCCCGTCCTGACGCTGGAGGACGGCTTCTACGAGGTCGACTACAACAGCTTCCACGAGATCTACGAGACCAACACCCCCAGCTGCAGCGCGCGAGAGCTGGCGGAGATGGCGGCGCGCTCCCGTCTGCCGCTCAGCTGGTCGGTGGCCAGTAAACTGAGTCAGCTGGACTCGCAGGAGGAGAAGAGCGGCGGCGCCGAGAGGAACGGAGACGTGGCCAACATGGAGAACGAGTCGAAAGTGTAGGAGGACACGGGAATCTCTCCTCGCCTCTGCGCCGCCGGACGTTTGGCTGAGGTCAGAGGTCAGAGGTCAGCTCAGGAACGCGCCCCGAGGCGGGCCGAGGACACGGACCCACCATCTCACGCGCTTCTCTCTCTTTCTCGCCCCGCGGGACAGGCGAACTCGCGCGGGCGACTGCATGGTTCCCGAAACCTTTTTTTCTTAATGATAAGAAATGATATTTTCAGATTTGTAATTCAAAGATTAAAACCTATATATGTATATGAATATATATAGATCTATTCTAGGGCATTTGCATTTGTATCTTTTGTATATATCTGTTTGGTTGGAGATGTGCGGTTGTTTGATACGACACGTCTGCCTTCCGGAGGAGCGACGGACATATTTATCCACGCATGTGCGAACCGATCCCTGGCTCTGATGTACATAGTTTGTAGGGAATAACAGCGGGAGATCTCCGTACCGGATGCAAACGGGAAAGGTGATGACGGTGCGGTCGCGTTGCATGGGATTGTGGGGCTGATGATGATGATGATGATGATGATGAAGTGTGTGTGTGCGTGCGAGTGTGTAATCGTGCATGTCTGCTCCGATAACCTTCCGTACCGTCGTCAGGCCATGATCTTTCTCTCCCTTTGCTCTTCCTTTAATTCATACTCATAACTGGATTTGAACTTCAAACGGACCTGATGCTGCAGAGCGCCTCCGATCGCACCCGTTTCTGTTTCTGCTGGTTTGGTGGAACAGAAGCGGCAGACGTGAGTTTGACCACGAGAGGCATCAGCGTTCACTCGCACACGAGACCAAAGAGCCGAACCCTCACGCCACCTTCACGACGCCTCACGACGATCGCTTACGGCGCGCGACCGTGTCCCAGATTCTTTTGACGAAAACGAAGAAACAAACCTAAACATTGGTGACGACTGCTGTTAAATGATCAAAGACAAGTGCCAATGCCAGAGATATTCAGTGTCTAGATGTACCTGTCGCTCCTGCAGTGTTCTGACTAGGAAATGACATCAGCGAGAACAGTATAACGTATGGCTGCCGTTAGACGCAAAACAAACAAAGAAACTGAACAGGAGTTTGAATGTTGAGAGCGGCAGAGCGATGCAGTGATGAATCTCTGTTTTGACTCGCACAAACTGAATTAAAAATGCAAAATCAGCATTTTTATTTTCTAAATGATCACGTGACAGCATTGGAGTGATGGACATACAGGTGTGATCACAGCCGGTTCAACAGTCCCGTCGAATCAAACGCTCCGTGTCGCTCTGAACGTTCATCTGTGGACCAGAAACTCAATCACACACAAGCCCGTTTCTGACAAACAAGTCATTTGTAAATCATAATTATAATGATGACATAAAAAGTAGAAATTATGACACAAAAAATATTCAATTATGATTTGAAAAGTAATAATTGACAAAAAATAGGAATTATGACATACACCAAGTCATAGACATTAAAAGTCGAAACTGACATACAAAATCGACAACATATTGAAGTCAGTTATGACAGTCATAATTAACTCTTTCCCCACCAGAAGTTTTTTAAAAAGTTGCCAACATTTTTGATTATTTTCACAAAACTTTCATGGCCTCAGAATATTTTGTTGTATGAATATCTGAACATGCAATATATCAAAAGAAAGAATCAATCAAAAATCTAAATTTTATTTATATAGTACAATAAGTAGAAAAACAGTAGTTGTGCTGTACAAGAGGATAAATATCTAAAAAACAAGAAAGACAGCAAAGCAATAATAAAGGGAGTTTAGAAACACTAATCAGAAATAAATCTTTAAAAATCAACGTAAAAAAAATAAATCAAATCTGAAAGAACAGAGCCTCTGCTTTTACACATTGGATTCTAGCTTCATTCTCTCTTTATCAGCACTTGAATATGGGTAAGTTTAAAAAAAAAAAGCAATATTTTGAACAAAAAGCTGAGAAAATGGTGTTTTGTCAAAGTCTTCATCCGGGTGTGATTCGCAACGATGATCAAAACACAGACGGAGTAGATACAGTCCATCAACACCTCAAAGCTTCACAGTCCTGAAGCTCGTTCTCGTTTCACTCAGTTCACTAAAGTTAGGCGGTTTTGATTTATATAATGTTTGATGATCATATTTTACATGTGCATCGGCAATGCTTCCTTCACTTGTTTCTGCTGCTTCTTTGCCTGTGTTTTGATCCGGAGATTCTGTAGCGCCCCCTACTGTATAACAGGGAAAACAACGATTGCCTGATAATTCTGTCAATGGTGGGGAAAGAGTTAAGACTATATCTTAACTTGGACTTTTTAATCTCATGATAATTATTTTGACTTTTTATCATAAATATAACTTAGTATGTAGACTTTTTATTCTAATCATAATTATGATTTATGGAAGCTGATGTGTCAGAAATGGGTTCGATGACCAGCGTCAGTCGTGAGTGAGTTTCAGAGCTTTCAGACGACTAGCTCTCAGAGATAATCTTCAGTAAAGACCGGATCATTTCAGCGCTCGTACGTTTGATGAAGTGCCCTTTAAAGCCCTGCTGATATGAAGCCATTCAAACTCGTCTCACTCATATCAGATTCCATTTCTGTTGAGTTCCATCACTCGGGAAATATGAAATCAGGAATATGAACGTGAACATTTAATGTCTTCAGATCCTCCTCTAAAGCTTATTTCACAAGCCATATTATGGTACATTATAGACAGTGTTTATACAGATTTAGCGCGCATACGACAGGCGATTCATTCTGATTTTCTTGTTGATTTAGATAATTACTCTGTGTCACAAGAAGCTCATAAATAAACCATATCTAAATATTCATTTTGTTTCTTTGTTTTTTTTTCTCTGTGTGAATGAGCAAACAAAGGCTTATGTGTTCAGTGAGAATGAATCAAATGAATCAAGTGAATCAGTGATGGAGTTCGATTCTTTACCTCTTTCTCTGTGAATGTGTATCTAGATAATGATATCAGTCTCAGTCCAAATATTCTGAAGAGACTCAATCGCTTTATCTGATGAACAGTTTGAATTTAGGCTTTTATTCACATGTAAACATTCATCAACTCACACATCAGTTGTGGTAAATGGAAGCTCAAGCATGTTTGATTGAAGTGCGAGAACCAATGAGGTTCATTCTCGTGTTACGCATCACATTTGAGCTTCAGCAAGAACCAATGAGGTTCATTCTCGTGTTACGCAGCACATTTGAGATTCAACAAGAACCAATGAGGTTCATTCTGGTGTTACGCAGCACATTTGAGATTCAACAAGAACCAATGAGGTTCATTCTCATGTTACGCATCACATTTGAGCTTCAGCAAGAACCAATGAGGTTCATTCTGGTGTTACGCAGCACATTTGAGCTTCAGCAAGAACCAATGAGGTTCATTCTGGTGTTACGCATCACATTTGAGCTTCAGCAAGAACCAATGAGGTTCATTCTGGTGTTACGCATCACATTTGAGATTCAACAAGAACCAATGAGGTTCATTCTCATGTTACGCAGCACATTTGAGATTCAACAAGAACCAATGAGGTTCATTCTCATGTTACGCATCACATTTGAGCTTCAGCAAGAACCAATGAGGTTCATTCTGGTGTTACGCAGCACATTTGAGATTCAACAAGAACCAATGAGGTTCATTCTGGTGTTACGCATCACATTTGAGCTTCAGCAAGAACCAATGAGGTTCATTCTGGTGTTACGCAGCACATTTGAGCTTCAGCAAGAACCAATGAGGTTCATTCTCGTGTTACGCATCACATTTGAGCTTCAGCAAGAACCAATGAGGTTCATTCTGGTGTTACGCAGCACATTTGAGATTCAACAAGAACCAATGAGGTTCATTCTGGTGTTACGCAGCACGTTTGAGCTTCAGCAAGAACCAATGAGGTTCATTCTGGTGTTACGCATCACATTTGAGATTCAGCAAGAACCAATGAGGTTCATTCTCATGTTACGCATCACATTTGAGCTTCAGCAAGAACCAATGAGGTTCATTCTCATGTTACGCATCACATTTGAGCTTCAACAAGAACCAATGAGGTTCATTCTCATGTTACGCATCACATTTGAGATTCAACAAGAACCAATGAGGTTCATTCTGGTGTTACGCATCACGTTTGAGCTTCAGCAAGAACCAATGAGGTTCATTCTGGTGTTACGCAGCACATTTGAGCTTCAGCAAGAACCAATGAGGTTCATTCTCGTGTTACGCAGCACATTTGAGATTCAACAAGAACCAATGAGGTTCATTCTGGTGTTACGCAGCACGTTTGAGCTTCAGCAAGAACCAATGAGGTTCATTCTGGTGTTACGCAGCACATTTGAGCTTCAGCAAGAACCAATGAGGTTCATTCTGGTGTTACGCATCACGTTTGAGCTTCAGCAAGAACCAATGAGGTTCATTCTCGTGTTACGCATCACATTTGAGCTTCAGCAAGAACCAATGAGGTTCATTCTCGTGTTACGCAGCACATTTGAGATTCAACAAGAACCAATGAGGTTCATTCTGGTGTTACGCATCACGTTTGAGCTTCAGCAAGAACCAATGAGGTTCATTCTCGTGTTACGCATCACATTTGAGCTTCAGCAAGAACCAATGAGGTTCATTCTCGTGTTACGCAGCACATTTGAGATTCAACAAGAACCAATGAGGTTCATTCTGGTGTTACGCAGCACGTTTGAGCTTCAGCAAGAACCAATGAGGTTCATTCTGGTGTTACGCAGCACATTTGAGCTTCAGCAAGAACCAATGAGGTTCATTCTGGTGTTACGCATCACGTTTGAGCTTCAGCAAGAACCAATGAGGTTCATTCTCGTGTTACGCATCACATTTGAGCTTCAGCAAGAACCAATGAGGTTCATTCTGGTGTTACGCAGCACATTTGAGATTCAACAAGAACCAATGAGGTTCATTCTGGTGTTACGCAGCACGTTTGAGCTTCAGCAAGAACCAATGAGGTTCATTCTGGTGTTACGCATCACATTTGAGATTCAGCAAGAACCAATGAGGTTCATTCTGGTGTTACGCAGCACGTTTGAGCTTCAACAAGAACCAATGAGGTTCATTCTGGTGTTACGCAGCACGTTTGAGCTTCAGCAAGAACCAATGAGGTTCATTCTGGCGTTACGCAGCACGTTTGAGCTTCAAGCAAGAACCAATGAGGTTCATTCTCGTGTTACGCAGCACGTTTGAGCTTCAGCAAGAACCAATGAGGTTCATTCTGGTGTTACGCAGCACGTTTGAGCTTCAGCAAGAACCAATGAGGTTCATTCTGGTGTTACGCAGCACGTTTGAGCTTCAGCAAGAACCAATGAGGTTCATTCTCGTGTTACGCAGCACGTTTGAGCTTCAGCAAGAACCAATGAGGTTCATTCTCGTGTTACGCAGCACGTTTGAGCTTCAGCAAGAACCAATGAGGTTCATTCTCGTGTTACGCAGCACGTTTGAGCTTCAGCAAGAACCAATGAGGTTCATTCTCGTGTTACGCAGCACGTTTGAGATTCAGCAAGAACCAATGAGGTTCATTCTCGTGTTACGCAGCACGTTTGAGCTTCAGCAAGAACCAATGAGGTTCATTCTGGTGTTACGCAGCACGTTTGAGCTTCAACAAGAACCAATGAGGTTCATTCTGGTGTTACGCAGCACGTTTGAGCTTCAAGCAAGAACCAATGAGGTTCATTCTCGTGTTACGCAGCACGTTTGAGCTTCAGCAAGAACCAATGAGGTTCATTCTCGTGTTACGCAGCACGTTTGAGCTTCAGCAAGAACCAATGAGGTTCATTCTGGTGTTACGCAGCACGTTTGAGCTTCAAGCAAGAACCAATGAGGTTCATTCTCGTGTTACGCAGCACGTTTGAGCTTCAGCAAGAACCAATGAGGTTCATTCTGGTGTTACGCAGCACGTTTGAGCTTCAAGCAAGAACCAATGAGGTTCATTCTCGTGTTACGCAGCACGTTTGAGCTTCAGCAAGAACCAATGAGGTTCATTCTGGTGTTACGCAGCACGTTTGAGCTTCAAGCAAGAACCAATGAGGTTCATTCTGGTGTTACGCAGCACGTTTGAGCTTCAGCAAGAACCAATGAGGTTCATTCTGGTGTTACGCAGCATGTTTGAGCTTCAGCAAGAACCAATGAGGTTCATTCTGGTGTTACACAGCACGACGTGGAACGACATGAGGGTGAGTAATTAATGACAGAAATTTTAACTTTTGGATGAACTAACTCTTCCTTTATTGTTTATCGTCCTCTAGCGGCCACCTTTCTTGTGATGATTTCCAACATATAGTATAACAGTATTGAACAAATATAGACTACAACAAATAGAAATAGATAATATACAGTATAATATAAATAATAATACAGGTAAAAAAAGGGGAAAAATAATAGTAAAAGAAACAGTATAAAATAAAAAAACAATAAATAAATATATAAACGGAAAAAAGAACAGGTATGAGATCATCATATAAATAGCATAAAAGCTTCACATATCTGAAATAACAAAAAGTTTAGTTTTCTGTTTATGTATATGGTATTTCCCCATAATCAAACAAAGATTAACAATAAAGGCCACATTTGGTGGTCATCTTTGTCTATTAAAATAATAAAAAATATATTTTTCAGAAAAGTAACCTTTCATGCCTAAGCATTTACAAATGAAACATTCCAAATCGATCCAAAACATTTTGCTATTAATGCAGTTAAAAAACATTTATAAAAACATTTCATTCTTTCTCAGTCCCACAGAAATCACATGTAACTTCTACATCAGAATCCTAAGAGATTTAACACACCAGATGGAGTATTTTAAAATGAACTTCTCACCTTATTTGTTATGCAATATTTATTATTATATAATATTATTATTTTTTAGATATTTGCAGTCAATGCACTCAAATTTAGAATGATTTACGACATGACGTTTAGAATGACGTCACGTCGAATTAAACTCAATGTGTTTAAGATGAACAAGTGGTCCTTCAAACCTCAAACGTGTCGCAGTCTGAAGTAAATCGTGCTGTAGTGAGTATCAGCTGTGCCTCAACATTTCTAAAAGAAAACACTGTAAGAACAGCGCCATAAATTCTGCCAGAAGCCAAAATAAGCTGTTTTCACAAGTGCGCGTGAACGAGTGTCCCTGACTCGAGCTTCACACCAGTGTCTCTGTTATTTTAGATTATATTACAACACAAAAACTGTTGCTGTGTTTATTTTTATTGATTGATGTCGGATTGGCGGGTGCACGCAGAACACGCCCACCTCTCAGCGCGTGTTGGAGCGCGCCTTCATCAGTGTGCGGGAGCGCGCGCGCAGTCAGTGTGGAATGATGCTGCCGAGTGTGCACGCGGTCCAGAGGGTCGGGTAAGAGTTTAAGATTAATTCCTGTTTCCATATTTTAAAGAGTTCAGTGTGAATATCTCTCCTGTCTTGTGTTTTGATAGTTGTCCTGCGATATGGAGACCGTGGGATCTTTCAACAAGAGAGACACAGTTAAATAAAGTAACATTTTTATTTCACTTCTCAGCTAACAAATCTTTGTTCTAAGAAAGTTTTGCAAACATTCCCAATTTCCCTTTATGAAAACGTTACTTTTTATTGTTGACAATATTTTGATTGTTCTATGCATGTTTTAAAAACGTTTTTTTTTTCTTGGTTATGCGAACGTTAAGAAAAATTCAGTTGTATCATTTTGTAAACATTATGGGAACGTTACATTCGAATGTTCTCTGAACATTAAAAAAATAGTAATTAAATGTTAGACAAGCGTTCATGTTTCAGAAAAAATGTTCCATGAATGTATAAATAATGTTTTGAGAACATCATTAAAGATCAGATAACTCTGAAAGAACGTTCTATTAACGTTACTGGAAGAACGTTTTAAGAACATTGCCAGAACGTTCCCTGCTAGCTGTGTTTCATTTCTGTCTATTGATCTGTTTTATACGTTCTAGTGTCTGTTCTTGTGTTCAGATGGTTTCTGGAGGCTCCAGGCGGATTCAGGCGTCTGAAGATGTTTTCCATCATCCTGTGAGGTCTGGAACCTTCATTCATTAGTCAAGAACACTTACATGTTCATTAGATCTCAGAGTTTTCAAATATCACTTATTGGCCTGAAGGAAGCTCTTGTTTGTTGTTTCTGACGGATCACATCCATCCGCAGGCTGTTTCTGCCCAGATCCAGGATGCAGGAATATCTGTCTCATCTGGGCAGGACGGTTTTGGCCAGTTTCCCCGTTCAGGCCACGCTGCACTTTTACAACGATGAAGAGTCCAGCTCTGAGGAAGACGAGGATGGTGACACAGACAGCCATTAAAGACAGATCTGCATCACATGAACTCACTCGTGAGCTGTGCGTGAACACTGTTTAGGAAACAAGCCGTGGGAATGAGGATCGGGAACACTGCGATATGTTACAGGAAGCGGAGCTGATCCACGGAGATTCTCACCTGAGCCGAGCAGGTATACGGCGCGACAGGTCGGGTCACGCGGCAGTGAGACGGGTCACGCCATCAAAGAGAAAACAGACCTTTGATCTGAGGAACATCCGTTCACATCATCCCACATCCGGGAACGTCTTTAAGGTGTCTTTAAATATTATCCCTGATAGTGTTTCATTTGTATGTTGTCATTATTTCCATTATATCATTATTTTAATGTTTATTACGGTGAAGCTGCTTTGAAACCATCTGTGTTGTATAACTTCAGAGAAATAAAGCTGACCTGTTATTGCTGGAAATCTAAACACAAATAAAGACATAAATTGCTCAATATGCATTTGAATCCTCCATCATTTATTAAAAATTATAACAGTGTATAAACTTTAAAAAGGGCTTTTGCTTATTTAGAATAGTGATGGCTGAACGGCAGCGTGTGCTTGAATAATGCAAAGAAACATTAATAATAATAATAAGGATCTAAAGAAAGTCATTGTTTTTTATGGAAGCTTGTTTCCAACTCAAAATAAAAAAGGAATTCTGACTTTTTTTTCTTGCAATTTTTCCAAAACAAACTCAGTCATAATTGTGATAAAAAAAAAAATGTTTATTTTTATTCCATGGCAGAAACAAGTTTTCATAATATTCTAATAAAATAAACCTGAGAAAAGGAAAACCACAATAGTCTGTTTTTCTGCAGGTCACGGGGTCACAGGTCACAGGTTAACTGGTGACTGGCCACCTGACACCGGCGTGTTTACTCATGAGGGTCATCGGGTGCGGACGAGCAGGAACACGCACCTGCGGCAGACGGATTGGAGACGTGATGGGCAGATAGTGAGATGACCGTTTCACTTCTAGTCTGAGGTCACAGAGGTCACGGTCTGACCAAACAGCCACACAACATGACGAGCACAACAGCAGCAAAAAAACAGGAACAGGAACTTAGTTTTTGAGAAAGATGTGAAAATGCAGTGATGTTTTAAGAACTGGGTTTTTTAAAGTTTTATTTAACTGCTGAATGTCCACGAGTCCGTCAGGGGTCAGCGGGGTCACGACGGCCCGCTCAGGTTCATCAGAAAGTCAAATCTCAGGCCTGTCACATGCGGCTGATGGATCTGATCATCTAAACCCTGAGCAAACGCTGAGCAAACGTCTGCACCGATGACAGAGACGGACGCCGGCACACATATTCACTGCTCGTGGTGATCCAGGTAAAACAAGCGGTTTATTTCACTGATGGGAACGTCTCTGAGTCTGGGAATCACTCCTTCCTGATCCTCAGCCGTGCACTGACTCCTGGCATAGCGATCTAAACAAACAACCAGAAATCACTTCATTTATCCATGCAAGAGGTTTGACCCGTTCACTGTCTTTGAGAAATGAATTCATGAGTGTGAGGGAATATTAAGTGAAAGCAATAAAAGTGTAAAAAAGTTATAGAAGTTACTGTAAAGCAAACCTAATGAACATACATTTTTTATTCTATACAACATATATATTTTCTAAAATTGCTAAAGTCAAAGCCACATCTATCCAAGCTGTGCTCCAAATTTGAAGTTGATATCACAAAACGGAGAAGGTTTTAAAGTGCCGTTTCCATGGTAACACAACGTCCAATTTCAAAACGGTTCACAGGACAAATCTTTCTAAGTTTAAGCTTTTCACCCGTGATGTTGTCCACTGATCTGAGCGGAGCCGTGTTCATCATGTTCACCCCAAACAGCAGCACAAAACAGGAGGTTAAAGTGACCAGCAGGTAGATGGGAGCCGCCAGAGCCCAGTATCTGAAAACAGACGAGTGCAGGACGTTAGTCTCGATTAGTTCATTTTCAAATAAAATTTTCCAAGTGCTTCCGCCAAAACCGCACTTTCGTATTCTTCAAAAAGCTCACGCTGTATGTCCTACACCTTCCCTAAGGAAGCGTTATGAATCAGCGTGTCGAATCAGCGGTTCGGAGCGCCAAAGTCACGTGATTTCAGCAGTTTGACACGCGATCCGAATCACGATTCGACACAAAAGATTCATAGCGCTCCGAAGCTTCCTGAAGCAGTGTTTTGAAATCGGCCATCACTATATAAGTCGTTATTTTGTTTTTTTGGCGCACCAAAAATAATCTCGTGGCTTTATAATATTAATATTGAACCACTGTACTCACATGACCTGATTTAAATATGTTTTTAGTACATTAATGGATCTTGAGAGAGGAAATGTCATTGCTCAGGCCTCACTGAGCCATCGGATTTCATCAAAAATATCTTAAATTGTGTTCCAAAGATGAACGAAGGTCTTACGGGTGTGGAACGACATGAGGGTGAGTAATTAATGACAGAAATTTCATTTTTAGGTGAACTAACCCTTTAATTTCTTTTCGACTGAAGAAAGACAGACATGAACATCTTGGATGACATGGAGGTGAGTAAATTAGCAGGAAAAGTTTATTTGAAAATGAACTGATCCTTTAAGATCTAAACAGAGTTTCACTCACTTCTGAGGCCAGTAAGTCAATCCAGCAGAATGAAGCCAGTCGTCAGGAACAAAAGCCCAAACCACATACAGCACTGAAGGAGCACATTCAGCAGATGCTTTTATTACAAATGAGTAACAAACAGTTGAGTCAAAATAAAGAACAAAAGTCAGTCAAGTTGTCTGTTATGGAAAGTAATCATGTAAAATCATAAAAACAGATTTTGACGCACAGAACCCGAACTGAGACCCCAGGAACAGCACGAAGCCGTAGATCGCTCTCTCCGGGAGAGGAGACGGAGAGTTTTCCACCATCATCCACACATTCACAGATAATTACTTCTGAGCCTCGACAACATTAAACACTTCGATGAATCTAACAGTTTGAAAGAATCAGATGATTATAAATAACACAACAATGTCCTTCTCTGATGCGGCTTGTGTCGTCGCGTCTTTGCGCAGGAGCGCCGCGTTCTGCTGCCCCCGAGCGGCCTGGAGTCTCACTACACGCGGTTATCTCGTGTTTGTGTGGAGAGCCTCTCGCCAAAACCAGTTCAAACACAATAAACAGCTTTAATACAGTCAAAATACAGAGCTTTTTTTTAGCAGCTGTACATACGCGCGTTTCTGTTAGAGATCCTCGCAGCTCTTCACATTCTCTCACTGTATGTGATGAAATCTATGTGTGACATTTCATCCTAAAGCGAGACAACCCAGGTGAATAGGGTAAAAAACTAATAGATATCACCATACTTCCCCAGCTGATTGATTAAATTAAAAATCGCAATATGCAAATCAGGCGTTATCTAATTAAATATGCACTAATTCGCATACATTTCTAGAACAAAAATCTGAATATTGGATGTTCAAGTCAGGTTCAAAATTCTTGTTTAATATTTAGAACATATTAAATTAAAAGGTTTTTACAGAGGGAATTTTGGATACCTCTTTTTATCACTCCATAAATCAGAAAATACTATCAACAGCCAGAAAAAAAATAATTTTCACCATTTTCTTTGGAATAAAATGTTATAAAATCAGGCTAATTATATACCAACAAATCCCTCTGTAAAAACCTTCAGAATATAGATAGGAATAAAACTGTAAAGTTTAATGGATGTAAGTTCTGCTGAAGTGGAGATTTCTGACTCAGAGCAGGAGAAAAAAACTTATTTTGAGAAAATAGATATTTACTGTAATTGAAATCTATAGACGCAAATAGGTAAAGTGCTATAAAACATACATTTAAAACGTGTATTTTAGATGTTTTCTTTCCACCAGTCTAAAAAAAACACTTTATGAAAAGCCAAAAAACTGACAGGAGCCTGAAAAAACAGTGTTTTTGCCTGTAGTGTCCGATTATAGCTTCACCAGAGTATGTATTTATGTATTTATTTATTTAATTATGCGATTTTGTGTCCGTGTGGTAGCAGTTGTTTCTACATTTTTTCGTAAATTTAGAAGAAATGTTAGTAATCAGGACGTGTAATCTCGTAGGCGAACACTAGAGGGCGCGACGCGTCATTCCGCAGGCGAACACTAGAGGGCGCCGCTCGCTATTCGCGCTCGTGCACGCTCGCGCTTCTGCTCACGCGTGAGATCTAACGGCTGACATCAGGAAACAATCAGAAGCTCTTCAAGCGATTCTGTTCCTAAAACAGGTCAGTAATAAACACTTTAATCATATTTGTGATGTCGCGCTGTTAGAATCGACCTCAGGTGTTTCTGCGACAGCGACGTTCTCGATATTAATTCAGTGAAACACAAATAAAGTGTCGCTGCGAAGACGCGTCGCGTTCAACTTCCTGATAAAGTTCATCTGCTTCAGATTAAAAATTAAACATGTTGATACTCGTGTAGTAAAACGCAGATGTTATGCTTTATTAAATTCAAAGTCAGTCGCGTTTTGGCGCTTTTCACGATCAAACGAGCTGAAGGAAAAACTCCTCAGATGTTGATTCTGAGTGACGAACGCGTTACTTCCCGAAATTCACGGAACAGACAAAATATCACGTTATTTGAGAGTCATTGAGTGTTTTTGAGTCACTGAGGTGTTTTAGATCAGTGACCTGCGGTGAATGTGCAGGTGTGGCTCAGGTGAGGTGCAGTATGGGAAACATCCCGGTCTTCGTCATCTGTACTTTAGTGCAGTGAAATATTTGTGTCCATTCCTGTCGATAAAGACGAGAAAAATAGATAAACAAAATAAGAATAAACGTATTACGCTGAATGAATATCCTGTAATGAAGATGTTGTGTTTGGATCAGAATGTCGGACACAGAAGACTCGGATCTGGAGGAAGGAGTGGATATTGTGCGACACAGAACCAAGATTGTGAGTAAAATTCAGAGTCATGTTTACACAATACTGATTGTTTCAGAGCAGCAGATTGTGTCGTCATTATTGATTCAGTGACTGTTCTGAACACACCCCTGATCATGGGTCAATCGTGATGATTGTTTTCTCTCAGATCTATCAGAACCAGTTCCCGTTTATTCACATGGAGCCGCCTGGTGAGTGTTTGTGAAACTGTGTGTGATTAATGATCGGCGCTGCAGATGTTTCAGTTCTGTGTTCTGAACGATAGACGTCATTTATGAGCGGTGGATGAAGATAAAGCCGGAGGTGAAGAAGCAAGTGGGTCATCTGATGCACGTGTCTGTGTTTTGGTGGCACATCCTCCTCCGACAGCAGGAGAATCACCCCACCACCTTCTGGGCCGTGGAGATGGGCTTCCTGGACTCCAAGTGAGTGTCTTGGAAGAGAGATCCGATTCAGATGTTCCTGTGAGGAGCTGAAGTTTCATTGCGCTGTTTTGTCTTTCAGTGTGTCGAATGATTTGAGTTTGAAGAGGCTGGAGAAGATCGAGATCTTGGAAAGCATCCTGGAGGCCATGGAGAAAGGAGTACGTATCTGTCCTGATGAAGCTCACGCTCCTCCGCTGGTTCTCTGGTTCTGATCACGTGTCTTGTTTTGTTCAGCTGTCTAACAGGGACATGGAGAGGAAAGCCCGAGCCGTGGTGTCGTTGAGCAGATTGTTCACCACGGTATGTCGCTGCGATGCTGCCGTGAGCCTGTTAAAGCGATGCTCCACCCGAGAATGAATTTACTCGCGCTCGTGGCGTCCCAGGCTGATGTTTCTGACTGACTTTCTTCAGATAAACACAGGAAGATTTATAGGACAGTAATCCATCTCTGTGAGTCCATATAATGCCTCTGAATGGCTGCCGCTCGATCGATGCTTGAAAAACCACACGCAGCGGCGATCCGCACGACCCCAGTGGATCAGTGTCTGCTGAAGACGAACCATAGGTGTGAGTGAGAGAGAAACTCATATTTTTAACCGTAAAATATAGTGTTGCTTCTCGTTCAGCTGCACGATTCTGAATAAATTGAGAATCACGATTTGTTTTTGTTTAAAATAGAGATTGCGATTCTGAATAGACAACTAAACTAAATAACGTGATTTAAAAGAGGTTCTGACAAAATGTTAATTGCTGCAGTGCATTTTTTTTATCATTAAAGGATTAGTTCACTTTAAAATTAAAATTTCCTGATAATTTACTCACCCTCATGTCATCCAAGATGTTCATGTCTTTCTTCAGTGGAAAAGAAATGAAGGTTTTTGAGGAAAACATTCCAGGATTTTTCTCCATATAGTGGACTTCACTGGGGTTCAACGGGTTGAAGGTCCAAATGTCAGTTTCAGTGCAGCTTCAAAGAGCTCTACATGATCCCAGACGAGGAATAAGAGACTCATCTAGAGAAGAGGACATTTTCTAAAAATAATTAAATTATATACGTTTTAATCATAAATGCTCGTCTTGAACTAGCTCTCTTCTTCCTCTTCCTCTTCTTCTCTATTGGAATTCCAGCAGTGTAGACACTAAGTGTATTACTGCCCTCCACAGGTCAAAGTTTGAACTAAATTGTCATATTCAATATGCTAGTGCAAGTATATAACGATTAGTTCAAACTTTGACCTGTGGAGGGCAGTAATACACTTAGCAGTGTCTACACTGCCGGAATTCCAATAGAGAAGAAGAAGAAGAGGAAGAAGAGAGCTACCCTGTGTCTCAATCAGCTCCCTAGTTCAGTAGTCAGGGCACTGACCAGGGAGTCAACCATTTTAAGGGCTGTCTCAATCGCAGAATCCTTCCAGGGCACTGAAACGTTCGCTCCCTGAAAAGTCCCACAATGCACCGTGAAAACCAGGGAGCATCGATGCTCACTATGCTCCCTTAACGGAAGTTCTGAAGCGCGAAACTTGAATCACGTGAGCCAACTCACTACACATAACGATACGATAGATGTTTTTAAAAATACAAACCGTTATTTTATTATATTTCAGCATAAACATACATCGCTAGACAGGTAATGAGCATAATCTAGCTAACACTTATAATTTATTCACGGCTGAAATGTTGCACGTAAGCAAATAATTAATCATAATGTACTTTAAATAACATTACAAGTAATGTCAGAAAATATCAGCTCTGTTGTTGTTCATAAATACCAGTAGTGATGTTGTACAATGAGGACGTTGTCACGTCGCCGGAAATAGAGTCATAAGTGTCCCAATGTGTAGTGAACCAGCAGCTTTTACTGTCCTTACCAGTGCCCGAATTCGTGTACACGATATACTGATTCACGAGCTCGGGAGCTAGGGAACTGATTGAGACACACCCCTAGTCTCTCATAAAGACTTCTTGTATCTTTACAGGATGAATCAGCATTTTTGAACGAATCTCTTGAATGAATGATTCAATGACAAATACATTGACGTTGATACAATATTTATTTGAAGCAACAAGTTACTTTCGAAAGGTGATTTAATTTTATTTTTATCGCTATCGTAGACATCAGCGTTTATATCCGAACTATAAACATTTTCCCAGCACTTCTGTGATGATCTGAACTATTGTAAGACAGAAATAATGATACTGTGAGGTTTCATATCTATACATGATGACGTCTCTCTCTGGATCAGAGTGTTCGCTGTGGTCGTACTTGTCAAAGGTTTAATAGACCGAGACATCTCGCTGTCATTTAAGAGTAAGATTGTGTGAATCGTGATTGAAATCTTTTAACGATTAATCTTGCAGTTGTGTCACGTGTCAAAACGTCCCCCTCATGATCGCTTGTATAACAGTAGGTGTAAGCAGTGTTGGGCGTAACGCATTACAAAAGTAATTCAATCACAGTAATATTACTTTTTGCTGTAACACATTACTAATAAAATTTGGGTAATATTATACTCGTTACAATCTCAGTAACAACATGATACAACAATGCATTTTAATCCGAAATTAAGTGGTGTTAGTTTTATTTTTTTACCAACACCAAAAGACATTCCAGCACCAGAGAAACAAATCTGGATGTTTGAGATGAACGCAGAGACGATTCTACATCTGGACATACTCCTGTTATTTTCAGAGAAAGGGACAAGAACGTTGTATGTGCGGCACTGAGGAAACTTTTTAGAAATGGCACTTGAAAAATCACCTGGACCGGTGCCAGGCTAACACTAGATAACTGAGAGAGCTTCAGGGTCAGAAGAGATTGTGTGTGGAGGACGAGAGCGCGGGCAAGACAAAACAACAGATGCAGAATATCAGTGAGCCGCGAGCGCTCGTACAGTCTGGCACAGTTTGTGTGCATCAATAATAATGGATCATCCATCGACGCTTCATCAGCGACACTGGTTTCTTTATCCAGCTGTGGTTTGGGTTTGAGCCGCACGTTCAGTTTGTATTTCACACAGCTCAATGAGAATCGGCCTGAGCTGCTCCGAAACAATCACAGAATACGCAGAGAGGTGGTGTTTGTTAATTTATGTATTAATAACACAATTAATGAATTATATTACTGTATTTAAATTCATTCTAACTTATCTCAAATATATTTTAAGTTGTCTCCATTCAGAGGCATTATATGGACTCGCAGAGATGGATTATTGTCCTAAAAATCTTCCTTTGTGTTTATCTGAAGAAAGTCAGTCATATATGGGATGGAATGAGTGTGAGAAAATGTTTCTTTCCGGGTGGAGTATCCCTTTAACACCCCTGGATTCTGACACGTCTGTCTGTCTGTCCTTCCGTCTGTCCGTCTGCAGCAGGAGGATTGTTTGACCGAAGCCATCGCGTGGCTGCTGGACTCTGGAGTTCCTGACATCCGTCGGAAGCTGCTGGATCTCGGATCGGTGGAGATTCGCTACCGTACGCTCCGCTTCGTCTTCAATGAGTGTGAGTTTCTTTTATGTCCGTTAACGACCTCACAATACTAGAGACTGGAGCTGGGTTGAAGATTTTAATTGAATCGATTCTAATTTTGATGAACCGATATTGATTGAGGGTCTGTTTTGTTTCACTAAACATTATTTGTAGCCGTCCAATAATCACAATAAGTTTTGATATGAAGCAGTCTCAGCTTTCAGATTCTGTCAGTTTTATCACTAAATGTGTGATCGCTGGACCGATCATTTCTTCCTCTACCACTAGTTACGGCAGTGAATGAACATCAGAAGATACAAACAACTCACTGACGTGAATCGTGTCTCGTGTAATCGCTCAGAAAAGCCATTCGATGACCATAAACTCGATAGTCAGCTAGAAAAATAACCCTAGAGGAGCATTTTGATTAATGCATGCACAATATTACTTATTCATTATACTTTCACTTTAATTTTAATGTTGTTTGAATAAATCTGTCATGAAAACAAGTAACCCTAAAAGTTTATAATTAACCCTAACCTTAACAAATTGGACTAGAAACATACCGTTAAAAGGTTATTATTGAAATGTTATTATAATAAAAGCTTTCAATTTAAATGTTTTTATACAATCCAGCTGTTAATTTTAACATGTAATATTACAGTAATGCAGTTTACAGCTTCTGTGCCTGATATATATGCAAACGAATCCATATGGAGGTCAGAATGGACTCGTGTGATTTGGATCAGTGTCCAGCCCTGTGACGGCTTCATGTCCGGGCTCAGATCACTAATGAACGTCTCGGCCCACAGATGCGCGTTATCTCCAGGTGGTGTCGTGCAGTAAAAAGAAAGCCATCGCCGAGCTGAAATCGGAGCCGGACTCTTGGACTTTATCGGTGAGAGGCTTTAAGATCACATGATTGAGTTCTTGTTGAGCTGTAATGAATCGAGACTGCAGTGTGAACGCACCGCATCTGTAGAGTAATTCACACCCTTTTCATTATGATTATTGTGGGAGTTCTGCTATATTAGGTGGAAATGGAACAGAAATAAGATTTATTTTTTGACTCTATTCCAGAAAAGTGACGAGATGAAAAACAAAGGAAATGAGCAGTTCCAGAAAAAGAAATATGATGTGGCTTTAAAGTGGTACACTAAAGCCATTAAATACCAGTAAGTGACAGAACATTTCACGATCCTGTTCATCCTCTCCATGTTGCACTTTCTGTTTTAATCGATTGTTTATCTTTGTGTTCTGTGTTTCAGCCCTAATAACCACATCCTGTATGGGAACAGAGCGCTCTGTTTGATCCGCTCTGAGAAATATCTGTGAGTGATTATTCCATTATTCCGACGCACATTACTGACAAACGTGTGTGTGATACTGATTGTGGGAGTTGTTTTCAGGAAAGCGCTCGGTGATGGAAAGAGAGCCATTATATTACAGCCAGACTGGGCGAAGGTTAGTGCCGTTTCACTGATTCATCCTCGTCAGTTTGAGTTAACGATCTGCTGGGAAACTCGCAGCTCATCCAGAGCTTTTCCGAAGGTTTTCTTCTGTCTTGCAGGGCCATTATCGCTTCTGTGACGCTCTGTTCTACCTGGGGGAGCATCAGAAGGCTCTGCTGGCCAACCATCAGGCTCAGAAAGTGTGCGGCGCAGACGCGGAGGGAGTCAAAGACCTGCTGCAGCAGTACGAGCGTTTCCAGACGGAACTGCAGGAGAGCAAAGGTAACGGCCGATCCTTCAGCTCGACTTCAGCCTCGTCTGACAGCAGATCGATTTATTTGTGTTGTTTCGTCAAGCAGACATGAAGACCAAGAAGACAGAAACAAAAAAGATTTCTTCTAAGACGAGGTTTGTGTTTATTGTTCATGTTGCTGCTCTGTTTTTGCATCGTGAGCAAAACGATTGAAGCTTGTTTTCCTGTAACGCAGAGCGCACGCGGCCAACGATTCTTCAGGTCAGCATCTGAAGTCCAGTCGTCAGCCTGAAGCGACGTCTCGTTCCTCCAGCCTGGAGAGTTCGGTGAGATCTTAAGAGCGCAACGCTTACTTTCTCACTAGTGGTCGACCGATGTATAGCCAAGGCTGATATATTAGCCTTTTTTAATGACCACATCAGCTGATAAGTGTTTCTGTTTGGCCATTGCGTTTGAAGCAGGAGTTTTACGTTGACGGCGCTGAGAACGCGATCTTCATTAGTTTACTGTCTTCTTATAGTGAAGAAGGTTAATCGTATACAACAAATATTATAGCATTTGCTTTTCTATTATTATTATTATTATTATTATTATTATTAACGGACTGCTCTGTGCCTGCTCAAAATCCTGTGTAAAGATGTAATGCCACATGAAAGCTGGACTAAATTATGCCTGCTGTGACCCACTTCAGCCCCCAGTATCAAGCTGTAATTGCAGTGTAAATGCATGCATTTATGTCACCTGAGCAGCATTAAACCGTCTGTGTAAAGACACTTAAGTGGCATTTCAGAAGCACTTCTGTGCCACCTGTGCAGTATAAATTTGGCAAGTGAAATGCAAACGCTAATTATCATGTAATTCTCAGCATTCACCTAATACTTTGGGCTTTACTCTGGTTTTGATGGTCGGTCCATGTGAATCGGATGTGGACAGGAGAGTTCAGCTGTACTGGAGACGCGCAAACTTTAAATCCTCGATTTCAAACTATATCCAGATGGCCGCTGTGTCACATTCGTGCCATACTCACTGTGTGCTGGGCACGCTACTTTTAAAAAGTAATTAGTTACTAGTTACTTCTCACAAATGGTAACATCATTATAAAAGTAACTAATTACCAGGGAAAGTAACTATTCCGTTACTTTTTAAAAAAAAATTCAAATGTCAAATAACTTATATTTAATATGTCTAAATATTAGACATGCTATTCTTGATCTGATTCGTGACTCATGATCCGCTCTTTCTCACAACATGAAATTTCTCTGTACTGTACTACGTGTTGGCAGCCATTAAAGAAAATGTAGTTTCATATTTATGTTTAAATATATGTTATGTTTTAATTTCATCTATTTGATTATGAAAAGTGAACAGCATGAGTAAGATAGAAAACATCATAAGATGCGCAATATATCGGGAGACATGGAGTGGGTCAGACATGATTTTGACCACTTCATTAAGTTTTGATTTGTAGAAAGCCTTTCTTTAAAGTGAATTTCGTTTTGTAAAAATTGTATCTTAATTTTAATCAATGTTTCATCAACCAATTGCGTGGATTTAATACATAAGAAGCAAATAAAGCAGACAATATAATCATGACATGGAGGCGCCGGCGCGATCACTTGCACATGAACTGGAGCGCGTCTTACAGGCTAAATGAACCCAAACTCAGACATGAGAAATATATCTATAGAAAGCTTGAAATGTCTACTTCTAAACGAAATAATTCAAAACGAAAAGTAGGCTACTCTCTGATTATGTAATCTGAATGAAATGTGCATTTTCTCTCCAGGCGCGTCCACAGAGATGATGAGAGTCAGCAATGTGAACTTCATCCTCTCAGCCGACACTGATTCACAAAACATTAGTTTATTAATAAACAATTAAAATGTCTCCTTGCTGTTTTTGTCACATTCATAATCATTACTTTTGCCGGTTCTTTATGGCAAGCTTTATGTGTGCACTATAGGCCTATGTTACGTAAACGCTCATTATGATGGTTTATTCTCTCCAGTAGCCTATATAAGAAATTAAATTAATATAAATGTGATTAGTTAATTGATGGCTTAAATGAACAACTACTAGTTGACTAGAAAAAAACTTTTCACATATTATCGATCCAGCATGTCACAAAGGGTATTCTGGTTTGAGCTTGTGCTCCGCTCGCATGCTCTGACACACACACACACACACACACACACACACACACACACACTCTCACTCTCACACACACACACACACACACACGCGCACACACACACAGAGCATCGTATATTATTATCAGTTTAAAATTATATTTGTGTATGACTAACCTGTACTGTTTCTTTACAACAAAATGCTTTGCCTGTCTATGATCTCTAGTCACACCAGTCATCATCAGTCAGCATGTGTCCCACCCTAACACACACACACACACCAGAGAAAAACACTGGCTGAGAGGGAAAACCGCTTCAGTGACCTCAATAGTAACGCCACATTTTTTTGTCAGTAACTGTAACGGCGTTGTAAAAGGGGAAAAAAGTCATTCATTTGATTACTCGTTACTGAAAAAAAGTAACCCCATTTATTAATTAGTGCTATATTCTCAGTACTTGAACAAAATATGATTCCCTGACTAGTGCACAGTGATTTACTAAAATATAAATTAAATTTCAGCAATGTTATGCTTGTGTTTTTACTGTCTTCAGATTCAATGATGTGCTTTATATCGGCCACCTGCTCTCTAAGATATCGGCCATCTAAACATCACTATCGGTCGTCCACTAATTCTTCTGTTCAGTTTCTCTTGCTTCTGTAAGTCTAATCACTGTGGTGTTCTTGTCTCAAACAGCAGAAATCTGAAAACTGGAAAAACCAGGATGATGCTGCAGGTGAGGGAGGAGAAAAATTCCTCGGATATTTCAAAGCGTTTGCGTCTGTATTGAACATGTCTTCAGCTTCAGTTTAAATGTGCACTGCTGCTATTCTGTGTCGCGTTACGCTTTATTTTTGCTTGTGATATCATGGTGCCATTGTTAATTTTGTCAGCTACTTTTGAATATACTTTTAGTCCTGTGTCAAATATACTTTTTAGTTTATCATATTTAGTCAACCTTATTCTGTTTTTTAGTCAGGTTTTAGTCGACTAAAAGCAAATTTTACTTTAATAATTGTAATGATTGTTGTCATTTAAGAAATTTTTACATTTCATCAGAATTATTGCTCTTTTTCACCAATAAGCACAAATCATATTTATCATATAAATTAACAAACTCTATAATATTTGCATAGGTTGCATAAGTGCGTTTATTCAGCAAGCACAATCACAAATACAGTCATGTTTGTATTTGTGAAACTATTTGTTTTTGTCAACCTGCATTAGGCCTGTTTGAACGCTGAAGTTGTTTAAAGGATTAGTTCACCCAAAAGCGAGTCATCAAATACTCTCACTCATCTGAAAGAGTTTCTTTGTTCTGTTGAACACGGCAGAAGAACATGTTGAAGAATGTCTGTGATCAAACCGTTTCTGGTCTCCATCGACTTTCACAGTAGGAAAAAAAAAGCGCTGTGTAAGTCAACATATTCTTCTGTTGTGTTCAGCAGAACAAAGAAACTCTTCCAGATCAGTGTGAGTATTTGATGACAGAATTTTCACTTTTGGGTGTCCCTGTCAATCATGGTTTTTACAGTCCGTTTAATGTTTCCACAGACATTGTCCTATTCAGTTTATTTGTGCAGGTCTGGAAAAAGGTGTTAAGCCTTACGTTGATTGTAGAGCCCTTTCTTATACCCTGTTTAAAACGTGTAATTCACACTGACAGCAGCCTGTGCTTCTCTCGTCTCTCTGAACAGACACGCTCTGTTCTTTATATCTGTCATCTGTTGAGCGTGTGCTATCTCAAAGCGAACGCCGTATTTCTGAAGTGTCTTCCGCCCCTCATCCTCCCTGCTGTCTGTTCCCAGCACTCATCTCTGCCCTCCGAGGACACCGATTACACGCGTGTTAACCCTGCGGTTCTTGCATTGCATTATGGACCGCGCTGGCATGCAAAATGAAGCTTGAATTGTGTAATTGAAAGAATGCAGTTTCTTTCACGTGGGCATGTTGTCACAAACTCCCTCCAGAGGAAGTGAGCGTCAATGTTTCCTGCGTGTCAAGTTTATTCACTCCCCCCTTCTTTATCCCGCTGCGTTTGTTTCTAGTAGCTGACAGGTGTTTAGTGCGAGCGGTTCGTCTGGTTCTGCTGGTTGTGTCTGTGATTTTTCTCAGGAAAGTTTCTTTATTTGAACATGTGGCGCATTAATCCCAGAATTCCCTTGTTTTCAGGCAACTCTGGAGCTCGAGCCCATCCTGAAGGAAAAACTGACCGACTCAAAGACGTGAAGAGGTAATTAACCTTGTCATGAAAATGAGCAGAAAACAAGCTAATTCTTTTGTTAGTTCAAACACATTTTAATTATTCAAGTGTTGATAGAAATCTGACTGATGTTCATTGTAAAGGATGTTTGGAGTATTTATGAAAAGTTATTTTATCTTTAAAGTGAAACTTGAGCTTCTAATGACAGGTACAGTCAGGCTAGATTTACTTTCATTTCACTGGAGGAGTCGCAGTCGCTCAGTAACAGGATGTTCACTTCTGTCTGATGATGAGCGTCTCAGACAAACACTTCACAATAGGCATGCAGTAACTAACATATATTTACAACTCATGTTCACAGTGCTTTAAAGTTAACTTTTGTTCTTAAAAATATATTAGTAAATGTTGAAATTAACAACATTAAATAAGATGTAGTGTTCATTGTTAGTTCTTGTTAAAGGTGCCCTAGAACTTTTTTTCAAAAGATGTAATATAAGTCTAAGGTGTCTCCTGAATGTGTCTGTGAAGTTTCAGCTCAAAATACCCCATAGATTTTTTTTAATTAATTTTTTTTAACTGCCTATTTTGGGGCATAATTAGAAACGAGCCGATTTCAGGTTGCGGTCCCTTTAAATGCTTGCGCGCTCCGCCCCCTCCCGAGCTCTCGACTCTATCACAGCATAAACAAAGTTTACACAGCTAATGTAACCCTCAAAATGGATCTTTACAAAGTGTTCGTCATGCATACTGAATTTATTACTGAATTTAAATACTATTTATTTGGATGTTTACATTTGATTCTGAATGAGTTTGATAGTGCTCCGTGGCTAAAGCTAACATTACACACTGCTGGAGAGATTTATAAAGAATGAAGTTGTGTTTATGAATTATACAGACTGCAAGTGTTTAAAAATGAAAATAGCGACGGCTCTTGTCTCCGTGAATACAGTAAGAAACGATGGTAACTTTAACCACATTTAACAGTACATTAGCAACATGCTAACGAAACATTTAGAAAGACAATTTACAAATATCACTAAAAATATCATGATATCATGGATCATGTCAGTTATTATTGCTCCATCTGCCATTTTTCTCTATTGTTCTTGCTTGCTTACCTAGTCTGATGATTCAGCTGTGCACAGATCCAGACGTTAATACTGGCTGCCCTTGTGTAATGCCTTGAACATGGGCTGGCATATGCAAATATTGGGGGCGTACATATTAATGATCCCGACTGTTACTTAACAGTCAGTGTTATGTTGAGATTCGCCTGTTCTTCGGAGGTCTTTTAAACAAATGAGATTTATATAAGGAGGAGGAAACAATGGAGTTTGAGACTCACTGTATGTCATTTCCATGTACTGAACTCTTGTTATTCAACTATGCCAAGATAAATTCAATTTTTAATTCTAGGGCACCTTTAACTAATGTAACTCTATTGTGAAGTGTTACCAAAACATTTTCATTACTTCAAATAAACATTTGACTTGAATAAAAAAAAAATATATATATATATATATATATATATATATATATATATATATATATATATATATATATATATATATATATATATATATATATATAAATAAAATTAAAACTGAATGAAAAAAAAAAATGACAAAACTGATAAAAATGCAAACCCAACTTCTGAAGCTAACTAAAATTCTAATGAAAACAGAAAATCTAGAGTTGAAATCTAATTCAGAGCAGCTGCAGTCGTTCAGTGTCTCCGTCGCAGTGTGTCTCGCTCACATGAGTGTGACCTTGAGCAGAACAGCTGCGGTTTTTATTCCTCACTGCCTTTATGTCAGAAAACTCTTGGATTCTGATGTTTATTCCTGGTGAATCTTGTCCTAGTGAAATGAGTCCCCGGAAGACTAAGAAAGCTTCATCCAGTGTTGCGGAGAAGCCAGCGGTGCGGAGCAAACACACGCCCGGACCGGACCGAGCCAACAGCCCTGCGGTCAGTGTCGCACAGAGCATTAGTCTGGAGTCTGATGTGTGTCCGTGTGTAACGCTGCTGTTTGTCCAGCAGGAGGCCACCAGTGAGGCGGATGCGAAAGAGCGCTTCTGTGCCGCCGTTCAGGAGGGTCACACGGCTCTGAGCGACCAGCGCTGCCGAAACGCACAGCAGTCCTTCTCTGTGGCCCTGCGGATACTGGAGTCCAGCGGCGCCGCGGTACTGACCGACCTCTGTACTGATTCACTGCAATAAAACAATCACTGATGCAAACGTCATCAAATATGGGACGCGTTCAGATCCTGCTGTAAAGTTTTTAGAATTTATGCACATCTCGGTGTTTCCATCCAATGTTTTAAATGCAATATCCCAAATTTCACATAAAGATAATTAGTGATGATGATCGGATCTTCTCTCTGGAGAATCATTTTTTCGTGTTTGACTCTGAGTCGTTTCATGAGGCTCGTTTTGATAGTTGAGTGCTTAAATGTTGTGCTTCAGGATGTCTTGTATATTTGGCTCTGATGTGAATTGGATGTTTTTGAGTGTTCACTGTACTGATGTTTCTGACAGGCACTGGGTTTGACGGAGCTGGATAAATCTGTGCTCGTATATGGATATGCAACCGCCCTTCTGGAAATCGGACAACCAGAGGTAATGCAACACAATTCAGCTTGTGTTTGAAAGGAAATGATAGTGTCCTGCCGTTCACAGCGAGAGCGAACGTTTACCAGCTGACCATCTTTAACTTTAACTTAGGAGACGAGCGTGACTGCATCAAAACATAGGGGAAAAGTCATATGACTTTACCTCTTGTGGTAGAAATTCCCCTATGCACCTGACTTAAAGGTCCCGTTTTTCGTGTTTTTTTTGAAGCTTTGATTGTGTTTATAGTGTGCAATATAACATGTGTTCATGTTTCGCGTGTAAAAAAACACAGTATTTTTCACATAATTTACTTATCTGTATACCGCTGTTTCCACTGTCATAAAAACGGGCTGATGACTTCCTTGTTCTATGAAGTCCCTCCTTCAGAAATACGTAACGAGTTCTGATTGTGCCAGCGGTTCCTGTGTTGTGATTCGACAGCTCTGAGCGCACCCAGAGCCATAGAGAGCGCTCCTTGCCCGGAAAGGTCACGCCTCTTACCATAACGTGTGCTGCACATAGTTTTACATGTGGTGTTGTGCTGAATGAACACAAAAGACAATAATTCCCGAGAGACTGAACTCTTTAATCTCCACAAGCAGCGACAGAAAATGTACAACGTTAGCACTCACTCAGAAGAGTACCTCATACGGAAAACAGCCATATACATAAACATAGTCCCCTCTTGTGGCCATTATGTGCACTGCAGTCCAACATTAACTATTGCAGTAAGGATACCACAATTATAATTTTCGGGAACCGAGTTAAACATAAATTGTAACCATTGATCTCTAAGTACAGTGTCCCTGGGAAGGCCAAACAAAGGTGATTGGACTGCGGGATGAAAATAACAGCGTTTCGACGACATGGCGACAAACACACTCTACAAACGCAACTCTTGTGTATTCCTGTGGGCGGAGGTTAGTCAAAAAACTGTTTTAGTGACGTCATTAAAGAAGGAAGTAGAGGGATGTAGTCCAAACTGGCCATTCGATGTAGGCGACGTCTGTTAAATAAAATATCTCGCTTGGCATTGAACTTTGAGCTTTAACATTTTACAGATTTTATTTATACTCTAACAACAACATTACACACTAACTAAAGTTTGAAACATGGGATCACGAAGAACGGGACCTTTAAGTTAACCTGCGGCGTCTCCTAATCGACGTCTCGTCCTCTATGGACGCTGTCATTTGGGAATAAGCTCTCTAGTGTCAGCTGACCTGCTGCGCGGCAGTAACACACACACTCCAGACAATACCTTGAATATGCTTTAATCACGGCCGGGAGGACCAATTTCAGAGAGAATCCCCTGAACAAAAGTGTAAACAAAAGCAGTTTTTATAGAATAAGTGCATGATGCATTACAATATGTTCTCTAATATGATTAGTTCTGCTTCCTCGATACTCCAGCTTGTTCCTGGGGTCAGGTTAAATATATCTATATTCAGACAAATGTGCTTCCTCTTTATATTTAGACACCATCTACTTTTGTTTCTTTTTTTTGTTATATTCAACACACACTAACTTTGGCTCAAGTGTTGGACTTTAGTTTTACAAAAGCGTGTAAATGTTAATCCTGCAAGAAACAGGAATGTTAGTAAATACTTTATGGACTTAAAAACTTTAAATAAGGCTTTCAGGAATACACGCTTCATGTGTCATATTCTGTGTGAAACGGCCTTCAGTCACTTTGAATTAAAGCTTCTGCCAAAAGCATGAAAAGAAGCTGAAAACTGTAAAAGTGTGAATGTCACTGATGCTCCTGATGAGTGAGTTTAAACGGTCTGATTTTCACTTCATGTATTGAGTTTCTTCTTGCGTGTGCAGGAACTGGCTGAAGCTCAGAGGAAGTTCGCCACATTGGAGTCGTCAGACAGGAAGTTTCAGTCACTGGTGCATTATGGGATGGGGCGAGTTTATCTTAAGGAAAACAGGTGAGTGTTGACGTGAACGCTGCTGTGCTCGTTCCTGATGGTCTTGGACACCGTGCTCATGTTCTGTGTTTTACAGGTTTGCTAAAGCTCTGGAGCGTTTCTCTAACGCACAGCTGATGATTCAGAGACACGTCACACCTGGAAAACTCACCTGGCCGACCACTAAAACTATAGTTGAGGAAACGCAGACGGCCCGTTTAAAGGTGATTATAGTCTGGTATTCTGTAAGCGATTTCGTAGGGCTCGATTGAAGATCAATCTTGGTTTTTAAGAATCCACACTGCTTCATCAAAATGAGAATCGATTAAAACTGATAAATGATTCCAGCCCGAGTGTAGATGACTTTAAACCTCTATTACGAGAAGATGGTGTTTAAGGTGCTGATCTGAACTCTCTCCGTCCTGAAGGAACATCTGGAGAAGTTTATAGAAGTGTGTAAGTTTCCTCCTAAAGCAGACGCCATGTGTCGGCATCAGCACTGCCTCGCTCACACCATCCAGATCTACTTCAGCGATCCAGACTTTAAGGTGAGCGTCGTGATTGTTCAGGAATGAGCTGAATCTGCAGCGTGAGTCTGAGGATCTGTGTTTGCAGGGCTTCATCCAGCTGACGTGCTGTCAGAGCTGCAGGGTCGAGTTTCATATGAGCTGCTGGAAGAAGCTCAAAACACTTTCATTCTCAGATAAGAACGACAAGGTCAGATGGACACGCGTCACTCACTTACACCAGAGACCTGAAGAGGGCAGAAACACTCATTCGTTTTTCTCTTTGGCTGCAGGATTTTCTAAAAGACTCATGTTTTACGCCAGACTGCAGAGGTCAGATCTGTCACATTGTAATATTTGGCTCGACGGGGCTGATAAAGTGTGAGGTGAGGCGTTGGCACACACACAAACACGTGCGGTGATGTTTAATGGCTTCGTTTGCTTACTAACATTCTCCTCGTCTCTCAGTTTAAAACGTCTATTCCTAAAATCAGACCTGCTGGACGAGCGAGAATCAAGCAGCCGTGTACAAGGTGACGTTTGATCCTGTTTGATTCTGCAGCGGCGCTTTAAGCTACGGATGTTCACGATGATTTCTCTCTCTGTGCCTCAACAGTATTAAGAAGTTGAAGTCTAAAAATGATCGCAAACTTCGGCGGAAACAACAGAAGTTGGCGAGACATTCTGCTTGTCAAAAGAGAGATGAAGTAATGGCTGCGGAGGCCTGTAAAGAGCCGGCGGCCGAGCGAGGATCATGTGAGCAAACCAGACACAGCCACTGTAGAGAAACGATATTCAGTTTTTCGTTTCTTCCTGATTTATTGCAAAAGGATTTGCCAAAAATATTTTGTGGTCAATTTCAACTTTTCTATGAAGATTTTATTCCTTTTAGAGGTCTAGAAATCACACTTAAAATTAGACAAAAACAGTCGTTGAAGGGGTGATTTAATTGATGGCGGTCATTAATTACTTTTTTTTAAGTGTGTTTGAAAGAAGTCTACGTTTATTTGAAAAAAATATTATTACAGTGTAAAACGGCTGTTTTCTCTGTGAATATATATTAGGGATGCACCATATCGGTATCGGCCGATATGTTCGTTTTCGATCTTAACATTTTTGGCCCGATAACATGTTAAAGGCGATAAATAATGGATTATTTCCTTCTGCTGAGACACTTCAGAAGCGCACTGTCCACCATGATGGTTTTGAATTGCTTGAAATATGCTTGAAATCTCTTCAAAAAGGAAATTACAGTTAAAGTACAACGTGCAGCGCAATTCTGTCATATGGGCTACAAAACATTATAACGAGAACATTATAATATGGCTTTTAATGGTGAGATTTTTGTTTTTGTAATCAGGCTTTCAAAAATTATATAATTTGATTTAGATTTATCGGCCAATATATCGGTTATCGGCTTTCAGATATAAAGAATTATCGGTATTGGCCAAAATGTTCATTTCGGTGCATCCATGATATATAGTTGAATGTTTCCTGAGCATCAAATCATCATATCAGAATGATTTCTGAAGGATCATGTGACACTGAAGACTGGAGTAATGATGCTGAAAATTCAGGAATAAATTACACTTTACTATATATTCACATAGAAAACAGCTGATTTACACTGGAATAATATTTCACTGTTTTTACTGTATTTTTGATCAATTAAACGCAGCTTTTGTGAGCAGAAGAGACTCTTTCAAAAGACATTAAATAATCATCATTTTTCCAAACTTTCAACCCCAGTGTAGTTTAGCCCATTTTCAAGGCTTGTTTTGTGTTGTTTCACTCATTTGATGTCATTTCTGAGGTCATTGAGTGGAAACTGCTTTCAGATGGACTGTAACGCTGATTCTCTCTTCTTCTCGTTCCCACAGCGCCACACAGAGTCTCTATTTATGTGGACCGTGTTTTACATCAAATTCATGATAACAAAGGACTATTTAAAGAAGAGTCAGAGAATATTTCTTTGTTTTGGGAGCATCTGCGGCCGTGGCTGGACTTGTTTGAGAGTAAAGGACAGGTGAGTGTGTTAAACGGCCATAGAGACGTCGAACTGCTGTCGGACCTGGTGGATCTTCTGCTGGAGTCCAGGAACCGGATCTGGGCGCGAGTCTTTATCCAGACGCTCGGATCTGTGCATCATATCAAACCCAAACTGCAGCATTGGGCTCAGCAGCTGGATAACTCTGGTGCGTTTGCTTTCCTTCACCGTCTTCTGTGTTCAGAAGTGAGAGAATATTGTGTAAAACATAAAGACAGTCATTGATCATTAACCTGTTAACCCTTTTTGAGCCAAGATCTGAACTTATACGGTTGTATATAAATATTTTTCACAGGATGCATTTTGAGTGTTTAAGCTTTCGAAGGATACCTAATTTATGATCATTACTAAAATATGTTATGGGGGAAAAAATTAATTTTAAAAAATGCTACCGGGACACTGAGAGTTATAAATAGTCTGTTGGCTCATGATTGATTCCTGTATCTTCATCTCCTCCACCAGGTCTGAAAGCCGCGCAGTCGTTCATCAGTCGTTACAGCGCTCATCTGGAGGAGCTGGACCTGAAGCCTCTGCTGTCCTTTACACCCCTGCAGGAGACACTTGAGAAATTCGGCACCGTTTCGGAGTTATTTGACCGTGAAAGTTTTACTGTAATGGAGTATTTAAGACAAGCTCCCGCTAAAGAAATGCGTCTGTTTATTTGGACTCTAGAGTCGAATCGAGAGCGATATCACACCTGTCACTCCATTCTCGATCAATATTTTGAAGACGGTACGTAAGTTGAAACGGGTGATGTATGTGTATATGAAGGGAGTTTTTTGCTAATCGCTTTGTTTGTTTATCTTTAGATGCTGTTTGTTTAGTCATTAAAAAGACGGATGATGAAGAGCACCTGGTAAGAGAGACTCTGAAGCGTTTCGTCTGTGACCGAGGTTGAGCTGTTGTAGTGACGCTTCATGTGTGTGTGTTTCAGAGTTCAGTATTTAAGAGTAAAAACAGACACCGCAAGAAGAAGCAGAAGGAGTTTAAGGTGAGTGTCGTGAGTGTCAGCGCAGCGGCGACGGGTCAAAGTGCTTCAGGCTAATCCGTGTGTGTGTGTGTGTGTGTGTGTGTGTGTGTGTGTGTGTGTTTCAGTCTGTTATTGTGCTGTCTGGAATGAGAGGTCATTCGAGAGATGAAGATGAGGAGGATGAGCTGTTCTCTGAGGAAGACTCTTTGTGAGTTCAGTCATTGCACATCACTTCTGTGAAATGAATCTTCTCGTCTGTGAGATGACTTTGCGAATGGGATGTTCCAGGTTGTTCCTGAACGGCATGGATCCATTCAGCGTTCCCGATCACCTGCGAGGTCAGCTGGCAGAGTTTGAGGAGCAGTACGCCGGATCAGCACACCGAAGCCATTACGAGAGAATTCTGGACAATCACCCCGACCCGATTAAAGAAAGTTTATATGAGTACGTGTCGTCTGTACTTGTGCTCTAGACTGATAGCGTAGAACATCGGTGATGGTTTTTGACTTCTTCTGTTGCACATTTTCACACACCAAAGGCCCGTTTACACCCAGAACCAGAACGATAACTGTGTTAGTGGACATTAATGAAAACAATAATAACTTTTTAACGATAGCTGTATTAGCGTCCACACCAGCAGACGATATGTCGAACGTCACATGACCGAACCGGAAAACTGGTCTCATTGCATCCGCTTGTCAGAGAAAGTGTTAACAGCAGTCTGACTGACGGCATATCTGTGGACTTTTAAGGTCATCAGCGAAACTGCCTATTTCACACTGTTATAGGCATTTTATTCTAGTAAATATCTAAACGTTAGAAAAATGAAAAAAGCTTTTAAATATCAATCTGCATATGCAGGGGACATCAGTTGTGCTCATCTTTGCTCGCTTCTAAGTTATCTTGAATAAAACGCCACACTTTTTTCATGAAGCACATGCAAAAGACCGAAACCGGAAGCGATCTAATCTGTTTTACAGAATACGGAAATTAGATTGCGCATAACCCTACTATAACGTGGGGGAGGGGGGGTTCCAGCTGATGTATGATTAAACATTGACAGCCAATCAGAATCCATCCTGCTTTAAAGAGCTCAAGCATTTAAAGTGGCAGATGACAAAACTGCAGCGCCGTTAATAGTTATCGTTCTTGGTGTGAACGAGCCTTTAGATAACCTCACCTTTGTGACTCTCTCTGGTTCTGCTGTTCTTCAGTTATTTTGCTCAGATTCTGGAGGAACACGGGCCGCTGTGCGCCTCAGACCCGCTGATGGTCGGTGAGTTGGAGAACTTTCCTCCGGAGGCGCAGCAGAAGATCGCAGACGCCGGCGGACTCAAATCTTTCCTGCTGGAGTCTCTGCGCTTCACTATGACGGACGACCTGATCGGACTGATGAAGCACGCCGTGTCTCTGACCGATAACGGCCAGCTGCCGTCACACCTCAACCCGTCCGCCCAAGAGTTCTGGCCACATGGAAACGCCTTGAGCGAAGCCGTGGCACAAATCAGTTTGGTTTCTTTCGATAACACAGACGAGCCTGCGTCTTCGGATCCGTTCCCGCTTCTCCCCGATCCGTATGACTTTGAGTGTCCCGTCACAGATTATGAGTATTTGACCGCAGACATGATGGACGCGGCTGCCGAGAAGCACGTTTGCGACACTGTAGAGACGAGAGAGGACAAACACACAGCCGTGTGTGTGTGGGTAAGATGTGCCACATGATGGGAATGTTGTCAGGATCAGTGCCCTCTCTGACCTCTGACCCTTGCCTCTTACAGGATTTTGCAGACCGTACAGATGTTTCTATCAACACCGAGCCGTACGCTGCCTTCGAGAGAAACAATGTGAGTGACGTGTAATTTAGTGTCGTTCAGATGCTGTAGTTCTTTAGTAAGTTTGAGTTATAATAATAATAAGCCTGGATCAGGACACTTTACACAATACAGATGGTTTCAAAGCAGCTTCACAGTAATAAACAGGAAAATACAGAATTGATGATGCTAACTTCATCAAAAATGAGACGAGATCAATTTAGTTCAAGTTTTGTTCTCATCTGAATCAAATAATATTACTGAATATTAGTGATCGACCGATATTGATTTTTTATAACCGATACCGATTATTTGCATGTTTATGTACCTGATAACCGATATGCAGAACCGATATTTATTTACTGTTATACTTCTGTTTTTGACAATTATTACAACACAAATGAGCTGAACAAACCATTTTATTTATAACAATCACTCCGTCCTTGCATACAAAAAAAAAACTTTATATTTATACACAAATAAATAGAGGGGTCTGAGTCCAAAAAATTAAAGTGCAATTAACTAAATAATGGTTATGTGGTAAATCAAATGATTATATAATCTAGGGTGTTTAAACGAGATAATCTTGTCAAAAATTTCATGCAGTGGCCGTGCTTGAGGCTTCCTGATCATCAACCCATTCAGGTGCTGAGCAATATGAACGAACTTTTTCTTCTAGACTAATGGTGAGCAAATACAACAGATAGAGAATTAAATTCAGCGCTTTTATTTTCAACATGCACTCATTCATGTCTGTTTTATTTAATTCATGTAAAGTTACGTCTTTATTGTGGCAGGACATGACGAATTACACTACGTGACTCAATGAGTTCGTCTCAATTGTTTAGAAACAAGCTGCATAAATTAACTATATCAGGAATTTATGTCTCAGATCTCATTTGTGCATGTCTGTTATGTTAAATAAAGTTGATTTAATTAAAGCAAACCAAGTAGAACATATACTTTACCTGTGCACTGAGTTGTTGTTGACTGATCTCCTCAGACGCCTGGGCTGCAATGGCGTAAATCTCAAAACAGCCACAAGATGGCGCCGTAAAATCGGCGAATCCGATATTACAAAACCGATACCTGATTATGGAAAAATGCTTAAATATCGGGAAAAATATCGGTAAACAGATATATCGGTCGATCACTACTGAATATTAAGTGTCTTCTGCTTTAAAGTCTGCATGAAACCACATTCACAGCCACTTCTGCAGTCTGATATATTTAGGATGTCACATGCATGCAGGACTGTGAATACACAGTGAATGTGAAGCATCAAGTGCAGTGCATTACCTCCCTACTGAAACTAGTGACCCATTGGTTAACATTTATCCAGTAGCATCAGGCCTGCCGTAAAGGAAATGTCCATGTTTCTTCCAGGGCGACATGATGCAGAAAGAGAAACAGAAGCTGCAGATGTTGAAGAAGCTCCAACAGATGAAGGACGATTATGTAGCCGTCCAGCGGAAGAGGGCCGAGGAAATATCAGCGCTTCAAGAGGAAACCCAGAGAATCTCACAGACCATGCAGGTAGAGAAACGGCCGTCAAGATCTTCTGAAGCGTTTCTGTGGTTCTGCGGCTCAGATGTACGTCTGCGCTTGTGTTCAGATCGCCAGCGCAGAGCTCACCATGTTCCAGCAGAAACTAGAGGAGGAGGTCAGGAAAGACCAGCAGGAGAAGAAGGAGAACCAGGAGACTCTGAAGAACCTGAAGATGGAGATCAAAGATCTGGCAGATTTACATGATAGGTCAGACATGCACTCAGCTGATCATTGAGAATGATGCGCACAGGAAAACGCACACACTTCACACACACTCTCTCACACACACACACACACACTCAGCCGCTGTTTTACTGCTGAATGAAACTGTTTGTTTTCTCTAGTTACATCAGAGACATCAATGCCAAGAATAAAGAATATCAGACTGAACTGGAACAATTCCTGGATGTCAAGTGAGTGTGGAAATATGCAACATTTGAAAGAGTAAAGTTTGTTTTTGTTTTTCATTTTTAAAATATATCTTATCTGTGTCATCTAGCTTCTGTAACTTTTAACGTTACACTTTTATATTGTAATCCTGTCGCAATTATTGGTCATTTGATCTAATCACAAGTTGTGCCGTTTAAATTTCAATCATGTTTTGCCATCCAAGTAAAGGAAATTATTTTGCAGTTATGTATAATATAATAAATGTAATATAATATAACTAATTGATTAAATATGATTATTAAAGTAAATAATTTTATAAAAATGAAAGTAAATAATAAGTGCCTATTAGGGATGTCCAGAGGCGTTCTCAAGGATTGATATCAGTTGGGCGTTTTTTAACTGATCGGTATCGGCTATCCTAAACCTGATCCTAATGTAATGACGCGTGTCCTGTATGTAACGTCTGCTGCAGTAACCAGCGTCCTGTGTAACGTGTCTCCTCTGTGTAACCTGTGTCTTGCAGTAACGCGTGTCCCGTATGTAACCGGTGTCCTCTACGTAACGCGTGTTTTCTACAAAACATGTCCTGTATGTGACGCGTGTCTTGTATGTACCGTGTGTCCTGCAGTAACCAGTGTGCGGCCGAGCGGATGAGCCTAGAGGATGAGATCAAGAGGTTCAGAGACGCGTGTGTGAAAGCGCAGAGGAGATCCACTGCGGCTCAGGTGAGATTTCAGCATCAGCTGGTGTGTTTGTCATCGTCTGCCGCTGAAGTGACGCTGGTGTTTGTGTTCAGCTGTGTGTCCTGCAGAGCCGACGGGAACACGCGCTGCGGCGGCTGAGGATGAACGTCTCCGAAGGCCAGATGATAGTCAAACACATGACGGAGGCGTCGCTCAGGTACGGCGCAGGATTCCCTCACAGTCCATCAGGAGAGATTGAGAAGTGTGCTGTACTCGTGTTGTGTCTGATGCTGTTTGTGCTGCAGTTTCCCCGCCGCTGTGCTGCTGTCAGCCATAGACGACTGGAAGAGACACGTGAGGGACGTGGAAGACAGAATCAGCAGGACTCAGGTGAACATATATTCAATATTAAGGAGAAGAAAGTATAATGAATGTGTAATTGATTAGTTTAATGAAAATGCTCCTCTAGAGCTATATTTCTAGCTGACTGTCGAGTTTATGGTCACTGAATGGCTTTTCTGAGGTAAATGTGACGTTATGTGACATTGTTCTCAAGTTGTTTTATTGACGTCTTTCTGCGGTTGAAACACTGGTCGATCACACGACATGTTTCATTTCGGTAAGTTCTGTATCATTTAGCACTCTTCTGATGTTCATTTTTCATGTTTATTTGCTGCTGTAACGAAGTAAAGAGGAAGAGATGAGGAGCTACAGCGATCTGTCACCACACATTACAGAGACACAAACACATTTATTGACTGAATTTAGTGATAAAACTGACAAGAATTTGAAAGCCGTTTCATATTAAAAGTATCAAAGCTTATTGTGATTATTGGATGGCAGGAGCTACAAATAATTTTTAGTGAAGTTTTGTTCACACATCAGTCGATTGGTTTTGGGATTGAAGAATCAAAACAAGAATGGGTTAATTGATCTGGTCAGCCCAGCTCTACTGAAGATCACTTCGTCTCACCATTACAGCTCATCACAGAAGATCTTCATGAGCTTCATCTCTTCTGACCCAGAGACCCCTAGTGTAACACTGCTGCTCTGTTTAATATCTTTCATAAAAGTTATGTTGGTGTTGACTTTGTGAGATCCAGAACAGTGTCGACGGAGAGACGTTCACGATTGTTTAATGATGAGATATATTTAGATGCAACAATCAACCAAAAACACAACAGGGTGTTTCTTTACGCAAAACATCTCTAGACATTATTTTAATCAGTATATGATGATGTTCTGCGTCGCGTCAGTTTTTTTGTGAAACTCTTTTGAACGGTTTGTTCGTTTCAGATGGAGTTTGACGCACAGATGGACGAGGTGAAGAAGGGCACTAGACTGTGTTCGCTGCCTGATATCAGCATTCCCAGTGTCCCCACTGCGCCCGCACTGCCGGTAAGAGCTCGGCTCCTTCTGAAGGTCACGACCTCGTCGTCATCATCATGTTCAGGCTCTGCTGCAGGAATGTTCTGGCTTCATTGTGAATCTTGACTGCGTTTGTTCATGTGTGCTGTCGGTGTGATCGTGAAAGATTGTGTTTTCTGCATCGTAACGAGAGATTTCTGGCTTGTGCTTTATATATGTTTCACATTTACAACACCTGGATTCTCCAGAGGGAAACACTTTTCCTCACATTTCATCCCTGACTTTTTTTGTGGTTATTTCTGAATGTAGAAAAATGTAAACACTTTAACAAGTGTGAATTATTATCTGAAAATGAACATTACGCCACAGATGAGCTGAACTGTTACATTCCCGTATGAAGACCGCGGCCCATCGCTGCCGTGGCTGATGGGATATTTTTTAAGGAGTGTTTTGTGTCCTGTAGGCGATTCTTCCGGCTCCGGTTCCTCAGCAGTCTGGCTCACACTTCTACGGCCCTTACGGGTCACTGCCGCCCGCCCGGACCCCCACGCCCACAGGACGGGTCACGCCGCAACCCGCTGAGAGGCTTCCTGAAGAGCCTGTGAGCCGCCGGCCCTCGGCCCCGCAGCACCTGACTGTGTACGAGCGCATCCTGGAGCGGCTCAACATGATGTTCCCTCATTACAACAGGTGCTGATCCATTCAGAACAACCACAACAACAACCAGAGCTGACACTGACAAACACCGACACACAATATATAAAGTGTAATTTATTCCTGTGATCAAAGCTGAATTTTCAGCATCATTACTCCAGTCTTCAGTGTCACATGATCCTTCAGAAATCATTCTGATATGATGATTTGCTGCTCAAGAAACATTTATGATTATTATCAATGTTGAAAACAGTCGTGGTGATTCTTATGTGGAAACCGTCATACATTCAAAAGGCTTAGGGTAAGATTTAAAAAAAACTTTAATTCATCAAGGATGCATTAAATTAATCAAAAGTGACAGTAAAGACATTCGACCATTTCAAATAAATGCTGTTCTTTTGAACTTTCTATTTGAATCCTGAAAAATAAAATGTATAAAAAATAAAATTTGAATCCACAAAAATATGAACTGTTTTCAACATTGATAATAATCATAAATGTTTCTTGAGCAGCAAATCATCATATCAGAATGATTTCTGAAGGATCATGTGACACTGAAGACTGGAGTAATGATGCTGAAAATTCAGCTTTGATCACAGGAATAAATTACACTTCTCTATATTTTCACATAGAAAAATTCTTAATAATATTTCACTGTTTTCACTGTATTTTTGGTCAAATAAATGCAGCCTTCATGGGCAGAAGAGGCGTTCAGAACATTTCCCTGGTTGCGGCTCCAGACTGTAGAGCGCTAGTGTTAACAGCGGTGCGTTTGTCTCTAGGCTGGTGTTGAACAGGTTCATTCAGGAGGTTCGCTTGTCCAGCGGAGGCGCTCTCGACACACTGACCTATGATGACGTCATCAACCGCGTGGCTCAGCTGATCCTGGACCATCAGGAGAACACGCGTGTGCGTAAACGTCTCTCTCTCTCTCTCTCTCCCCCATGTTTGTTTTGCTCTGGAGTGACGCTCTGTTCTCTGTTGTGTGCAGGATCACATGAGCGTCACGGATCGCGCGAGTCCTGCATCTGACACCAGAGTCACGGCATCGCTCACACACGTGTGGAAGAACGTGTCGGACAAACATCGCAACTCTGCACTGGCGGTAAGAATGAACCGTAACCCGTTATTGTTCGGCATTTGTGTCTGCTACGGAATTATTTCAGTTTTTCTTATCGCGGTGAGCGTTCTTTCATTTAGTGCCGCCCTCTGTGTTCATCACACCTGCACTGTTGTAAGCTGTTCATTATTGAGTTGAGTTGGTCTAACCTGTGTGTGTGTGTGTGTGTGTGTGTGTGTGTGTGTGTGTGTGTGTGTGTGTGTGTGTGTGTGTATGTGTATGTGTATGTGTATGTGTATGTGTATGTGTATGTGTATGTGTGTGTGTGTGTGTGTGTGTGTGCTGTCAGCTGAACATGGAGGATCCGTGTATCATCTGCCATGAGGACATGAGTACTGAGGAGATGTGTGTGCTGGAGTGCCGCCACAGTTTCCACAGAGAGGTCAGAGCATCTTCTGAGCGTTAGTCTGATGTGTGTTTGGTGCAGACTGAGTGACTGTGTGTGTGTGTGTGTGTGTGTTTCAGTGTATAAAGTCGTGGCTGAAGGAGCAGAGCACGTGTCCCACCTGTCGAGAACACGCGCTCTTACCGGAGGACTTTCCGCTGCTGCCCGGCCGACATCGCAAGAGTCACGCGCCCACGGCGGCGTTTCACTGAGACAACCGCTGCGTCTGTATAATCAGCCTCACGTCAGCCGTCTGCATCATCTTTAGTAACCCACATTCAGAGTTAAAGTTTGGTTTTGGGTGATGGAAGCTTTAGGGACCAATCGGTGATGTTTTATTTCCAGATCACATGTTTTCATTCCTGTAATAAAGTTCATTTGCATGAACTGATTTTACTCATCCACTTTTACCTTTTATTGCCATTTTAACCTTAATTTTACTTCATTAAACATTTGATCAAAGAACAATCCTGCTGTGTTGTGTTTCAGACAGTAGCAGCGATAAATGATGAATGTTGTTTCCACAGATCAGGGTTTCATGGAAAAAGCGAATTAATCAAATTGGATTCTTAAACTAGAATAAGTGTTTTATATTCATAATGAATAGAAACACTGTTATAAAGCACACAAAGATGAAATCAAGACTTGTGGGTTCAAATAGACTGCATAATATTCTAAATTATTTTCACAGCATTAAAGTAGATCATAGTAGGCATTTATTTTTATATATATATATATATATATATATATATAAATTCCAAGTAAACACATTATGCTTACTCTGTAAGTGACATGAACAAAACAAAATTAAGTCTTTAATTGCAATTATTTGTATGATAATCATCAGCACAAAATTCATGATCATGACAGGCCTAACTTAAATATTTTAGCTTCAGCTGACAGAAACGTCTGAGAATCACTGCGTTGCATGATTCCTAAAAACATTAAAATCAGTTTGTTTAAAAAAAAAAAATCAATCCACAAAAGATACCGAATCTCGGGTGAGCGGATGAGTTTAATAAACACTTTTACTTTACAGGAGCAGCAGTCCATATTCACTCATGATCAAAAGTTTCTTTTAATGTAATTAACAGTGAGTAGAGCAATTTTCATTCATAGGAAAAAACAAACAAAAAAACCTCTTGCGACAAATCCAAAGGCTTCAGATGTTGATTTTGGACTCAAACTCTGACCAGCTTCAGTGGGAAGTTTTCTGTTATCAAATGATCATCGTGAAGAACAATCACAATGTTCACCTCAAATTCTAGAAGGGAAGAAATTAAATCTTTAAATGCAATTACATTACTACAAACAAATCCAGTATTGAAAAAAAAAAATAAAAAAATCCTTACCGACTTTAAAGTTGGTGGTTTCAAGCGTGGGGCAGGTGAAGAGCCGAGGAAACACCATGTATATGGGGATGGAGAGGCCGTGACAGACGTCTCCTTCAGCTATCTGGATGTTCTGGATCTCTGTGGCGTCTCTAGCGTATCCCTCCGCACAGCCTGAACACAGTCATGTAACACTTTAAGCACAGCCTGAACACATGGAGGTAACACTGAACACAGTGATGTAACACTATCCGCACAGCCTGAACACATGCAGGTAACACTGAACACAGTGATGTAATGCTGAACACAGTGATGTAACACTATCCGCACAGCCTGAACACATGCAGGTAACACTGAACACAGTGATGTAACACTATCCGCACAGCCTGAACACATGCAGGTAACACTGAACACAGTGATGTAATGCTGAACACAGTGATGTAACACTTTGAGCACAGCCTGAACACTTGCAGGTAACACTGAACACAGTAATGTAACACTTTGAGCACAGCCTGAACACTTGCAGGTAACACTGAACACAGTGATGTAACACTTTGAGCACAGCCTGAACACATGCAGGTAACACTGAACACAGTGATGTAACACTATCCGCACAGCCTGAACACTTGCAGGTAACACTGAACACAGTGATGTAACACTATCCGCACAGCCTGAACACATGCAGGTAACACTGAACACAGTAATGTAACACTATCCGCACAGCCTGAACACATGCAGGTAACACTGAACACAGTAATGTAACACTTTGAGCACAGCCTGAACACTTGCAGGTAACACTGAACACAGTGATGTAACACTTTGAGCACAGCCTGAGCACAGCCTGAACACTTGCAGGTAACACTGAACACAGTGATGTAACACTATCCGCACAGCCTGAACACATGTAGGTAACACTGAACACAGTGATGTAACACTATCCGCACAGCCTGAACACTTGCAGGTAACATTGAACACAGTGATGTAACACTATCCGCACAGCCTGAACACATGCAGGTAACACTGAACACAGTGATGTAACACTATCCGCACAGCCTGAACACATGCAGGTAACACTGAACACAGTGATGTAACACTATCCGCACAGCCTGAACACATGCAGGTAACACTGAACACAGTGATGTAACACTTTGAGCACAGCCTGAACACTTGCAGGTAACATTGAACACAGTGATGTAACACTATCCGCACAGCCTGAACACATGCAGGTAACACTGAACACAGTGATGTAACACTTTGAGCACAGCCTGAACACATGCAGGTAACACTGAACACAGTGATGTAACACTATCCGCACAGCCTGAACACATGCAGGTAACACTGAACACAGTGATGTAACACTATCCGCACAGCCTGAACACATGCAGGTAACACTGAACACAGTGATGTAACACTTTGAGCACAGCCTGAACACTTGCAGGTAACACTGAACACAGTGATGTAACACTATCCGCACAGCCTGAACACATGCAGGTAACACTGAACACAGTGATGTAACACTTTGAGCACAGCCTGAACACTTGCAGGTAACATTGAACACAGTGATGTAACACTATCCGCACAGCCTGAACACTTGCAGGTAACACTGAACACAGTGATGTAACACTATCCGCACAGCCTGAACACATGCAGGTAACACTGAACACAGTAATGTAACACTATCCGCACAGCCTGAACACTTGCAGGTAACACTGAACACAGTAATGTAACACTATCCGCACAGCCTGAACACATGTAGGTAACACTGAACACAGTAATGTAACACTTTGAGCACAGCCTGAACACATGTAGGTAACACTGAACACAGTGATGTAACACTTTGAGCACAGCCTGAACACTTGCAGGTAACACTGAACACAGTGATGTAACACTATCCGCACAGCCTGAACACATGCAGGTAACACTGAACACAGTGATGTAACACTATCCGCACAGCCTGAACACATGCAGGTAACACTGAACACAGTAATGTAACACTTTGAGCACAGCCTGAACACTTGCAGGTAACACTGAACACAGTGATGTAACACTATCCGCACAACCTGAACACATGCAGGTAACACTGAACACAGTAATGTAACACTTTGAGCACAGCCTGAACACTTGCAGGTAACACTGAACACAGTGATGTAACACTTTGAGCACAGCCTGAGCACAGCCTGAACACTTGCAGGTAACACTGAACACAGTGATGTAACACTATCCGCACAGCCTGAACACATGCAGGTAACACTGAACACAGTAATGTAACACTATCCGCACAGCCTGAACACATGTAGGTAACACTGAACACAGTAATGTAACACTTTGAGCACAGCCTGAACACATGTAGGTAACACTGAACACAGTGATGTAACACTATCCGCACAGCCTGAACACAGTGATGTAACACTATCCGCACAGCCTGAACACATGTAGGTAACACTGAACACAGTGATGTAACACTATCCGCACAGCCTGAACACATGTAGGTAACACTGAACACAGTGATGTAACACTATCCGCACAGCCTGAACACAGTGATGTAACACTATCCGCACAGCCTGAACACATGTAGGTAACACTGAACACAGTGATGTAACACTATCCGCACAGCCTGAACACATGTAGGTAACACTGAACACAGTGATGTAACACTATCCGCACAGCCTGAACACATGTAGGTAACACTGAACACAGTGATGTAACACTATCCGCACAGCCTGAACACAGTGATGTAACACTATCCGCACAGCCTGAACACATGTAGGTAACACTGAACACAGTGATGTAACACTATCCGCACAGCCTGAACACATGTAGGTAACACTGAACACAGTGATGTAACACTTTGAGCACAGCCTGAACACTTGCAGGTAACACTGAACACAGTGATGTAACACTATCCGCACAGCCTGAACACTGATGAATGCACTGATCTGTCACTGTGGATGGTTTTAAAGCTGAACATCAGTAATGTGTTTCTCACCGCAGGTCTCCACACGGACCAGCTGCAGCTCGATGCTCTTGATGGGGACCTCAGACCTCTCCACCACCAGCTCGCCGGTCAGAGGTCGCGTGATCGCACAGCTGGTGGCATCCAGGTGACCTTTGATCAGGAACTTGGGTAACGAGGTCCTCTGGAACACAAAACCACACACGTGAGACCGCCTGACGAGTTCAACCGACATATCGGCCAATATTTGTCAATTATCAACTTTGAAGATGTAACAATCTCCGTACCTCTCTCACGTTCTGCAGCGTCTCTGGTGTGATACTGAAATCCACCGGATTCAGCTGGAGCTTCGACTTCTGTGGCTGCAAACACACACTTGCTGTTACTGTCTGGATTCCGTCAAGCATTGACTGTATTTCATTATCTGTCGTGTCTGACCTGGCAGTGCACCATGAACTCGCAGGTCTTGCTCAGGTCTTTGGCGAGCAGCGAGCGTCTCATGTCGCAGCGGAGCGTGTACTGGAACACAATCACAACACGTCACATCAGTGTCATCATGGCAGCGGACCGGGCCGTGTGACGCTCGCTCACCTGTATGTTGACGAAGACGCCGTGGTACGTCTCGTACAGGACTTTGTTGCCTTTGGCCTGCAGCGGAAACTCAAACGGGATCTCGGTTCTTCCCGCTGGAAATTTTCCTGGTTTCACCACCTCCATGTTGCTGGACACGAGCTGAATGGGCTGAAGGACGGATTCAAAATCATCAGACGCTTTATTTCTAGCTTTAGACTGCTTCAAAGCAGCTTCATGGTGATGAACAGAATCAATGATGCAATCTTCATCAGATAAGAGAAAGATTCTGCAGTAAAGCAAACTTTAGTTGTGTGTGTGTGTGTTTGTGACATATATATCACAGGACACAAATTATGTATAATGACATGGGTATGACATAGGTATTACAAGAAGAGGTGACTTATGAGGACATTACTCCATGTCCCCACTTTTCAAAAGGCTTATAAATCACACAGAATGAGTTTTTGTGAGAAAGTAAAAGTGTGCACAGTTTCCTGTGATGGTTAGGTTTAGGGGTAGAGGTCGTGTAGGGGGAGAGAAAATACAGTTTGTACAGTATAAAAACCATTACGCCTATGGGATGACCCCACAATTCACAAAAACAAACATGTGTGAGTGTGTGTGTGTGTGTGTGTGTGTGTGTGTGTGTGTGTGTGTGTGTTTCACCTTGACAGAGTTGTAGAACGCCTCGAACACTCCGACACTCTTGGAGCTCAGCTGCAGGTTCACCAGCCCGTCCAGACTGAGAGAAACTCCCTGATGCTGCAGCGCGTCTCTGCTGCTGATGACCAGCACTCCGGTCAGCCGCTCCTGAAACAGCGAAACAAACATAAAACTCTGGGATTTACAGCGGGAGATTGCGCAGCTCAAACACACCCTGAACTCGAGTCACTCACCCCTTCATGATACACTTTATTCGCTCGTTTCAGTCTGATATCCAGTGAGACGCTCATCTCTGCTCATTCTCTTCCGTGTCGCTGTCACATGATCGCTGGCGTCATCCGGAGGGGCGTGTCTCTGCGCGCCCGGAGTTATTAAACCTCTTTATATGTGCAAGTAATTTAGTGAGTTTTAAGGTTGCTTAATCGCACTTATAATCAAAGTGTTACGACACAAAAACTCCAAACTTTACTACATGTTCATCAAAAGCAGCAGGTTTACACTCTTTAATCATTCTGCGTCAGAACAGAAACGCAACGATTTATGAAATCACAATATATTGGAAATAAAGCATTCTCCGAATTGTTGAAAACGAGTTTTATTGTATTTACGGTCTGTAATGTCTTCACTGATCGTCGCGCGCGCACTTTCGCTTCGCCCTACGAAATGTAAAATTGATTGGCAGTTTCCATGACAACCCTGAGAACGGTTCCTGCGTCATGAGGTCATCCGGGAACTTGGCCGTGTGATGGACAGTCGTCATGGAAACCTTCTCACTCGGCTTCCATTTTGTTCCTGACTTTTTTCTCCCTTCAAAGCGCTGATGACTGCCGCTGCCGCAGCGCTTGATAACGATTGAGAAATCGCTCGTCGATTCGCGCGTCGTGTCGATGATGAGCAGCGTTGTGTGGCGAGTTTAGTGCGCGAGTCCTGTGCGCGGGGGTTTGCAGCGCGCGCACGCGCGCGCCATTTTGTCCAGAGGAAGCGGCGGCGCGCGCGCAGGATGAGTGACTGACGGACGGACGGCGGGACTGCTGCGCTGCGGAGCGCGCCGACGCTCACCGAGAGGCGCTGTTCTTTTCTCTACGAGGCTTTGCATCGGACATACTTTGGAAAGGGATTCCTGAGGAAGGCGGCTGGGAATTATTGCGGATTCTTCCTGAGGATTTTCATACCTCTCGTCAGAAAGAAACGCGCGCGACACGGTGAGTGATGACGGCTAGCGCTGCGGCTAACGGTTAGCTGCCCTCACCGATCCCGACGCCGCGCACCGGAGGCTCGTATCCGCTCGTTCCGTCTGAATTCAGGCTCGATCCGACGCGTTTTGTGCTTTTTCGGAGCCTCGTCAAAATAACGGCTCTGTTTTGTCGCTCGCTTCGTTTAGGCTTCGGTCCGTTTGCAGGCCCGGGCAGCTAATGTCCAGCTAGCCTCGCTGTCGACAGCGCAGTGTGAAGCTTTCACAGATGATGAGTTTATTTAGTGCTCAACATCATCTCTTCTGACCGGCTGACCGTGTCGCTGTCACTGTCCGCGCGCGTTAGTGCGGCTCATCGCGCGGCTGTTGTGTCGTTAGCAGCTAGGCTAACGCGAGCCAGTGTTTTGACAGCTTTGATTCTCGTCATGTGCGCGAAACTGATTTACAGCATCAAACAATCGCGATCGTGTAAAAGTCGTGCTGGAGGATTTGCAGTTGGAGCTTAACAACCTTGTCTAGTGCGCGAGCTTCAGATATTTGCCGTTAACCTGATGATGATGATGATGATGACGATCTCTTCATCGTGTAGATCAGACTGATGTTTGCGTTATTGTGTTCTCCTGTGATTGTGTTTACTCGGGCTTCAGGATCTGATGTGTGTTTTCTGTCTCTGGACTCACACAAACACTCTGGGTGTATGATTATATGTTGTTCTAGTATGCATTGTGCTTAATTGCTGCCTTGCAGTTAGTTAGTATGCACTCCTGGACTGATGTAGTGTGTGTGTGTGTGTGTGTGTGTGTGTGTGGATTAATTTCACGACAGATCTTCACCAATGGTTGTGCAAGTTGAAGATCAACTCAACCATCTCAAAACACGGCAAGACCCTGCTGAAACATCAGGGCTGTTCTCACCTGGAAACCACTCGCGAGTCGCTTCAGGTATACACTGATGTCACACACACACTCACACACACTCGCTCAGGTACAGTATATGTGTTCGCTCACTGTCTGTGCTGTTCTTGCAGTGGGCTGTGGTTTGCAGATGGACTCCCCTGTCACAATGATATGAGATTTGTCAGAAGACGATGCATACAGGTGAGCCACACTCTGACCCACAGGTGCTCAGATAGTTGTGCGTCCGTCACATGATCATGTAAACGTTCTGACTGATTGTGTGCAAAACTGTCCCTTTTTATGTGCTTGTTTGTAGCTTCCCATCATCCTACAGTGTTTAGAGAGGAACGAACCTCTCCGTTTAGTGCTGGTCAACTATAAGTGTTTAAAAATAAAGGCAGGGTCCCGTGGCAGAATCTGTCTCCAGGGTCGGCGCCGCAGCTCCCCTCTCTCAGACAAACTGATTCCGGGTTCCTCACCCGAGAGCTTTTCTGTCAGCAAATACTGTGTTAAACTGTGCTGGGAAATGTGTCAAAGTGCAATTCAATTTCATGCCTCTTACCCGTTTTCCTATTGGACAGAGCCTCGCAGCTTTGCCCTAGCAACAAAAGTGGGTTATTTGCATACCCTTTCCTGATTGGCTGCCGCTTTAGCCGTCTGGCCAATGGCGCGGCATCTTCCTGGTGGTAGGCTATGGTAATGAAGCACTGTTGCTGGGCTTGAGAGCGCTGGTTACCAGTGTGAATGTGCTGCATTGTGTTTGCTGGTGAGAGACGCTGATAAATGACGACTTAATGATCTGCAGAATTCCCGCTCGCTGCAGACGGTCACGTTTCCAAACATCATATAGTCTTAATTGTGCTGTTATTTGTCCCATTAAAATCCTCAGCTGTTGTCTAGACGTGTGCAGTGTGAAATCATTGGCTGGTTTTGTTCACTCACGCTTCAGGTCTGTCACTGTAATCGTCTCATTTGAAAACCTTATTTGAGCGCTGGCTGCTTACAGTTTGACAGAGTTCAGTGTGTGTGTGTGTGAGAGATCCTGATGCTGAGTCATAAACACACACTCGATCAGCTCTGATTAGACCTGCGTGTGTGTGTGTGTGTGTGTGTGTGTGTGTGTGTGTGTTTGAACCTACAATTCATCGTTCTGTGCGTTTGAAGGACTGTAACGCGTGTTCAGTGTCGTCTTGTGATCTGCCATTTTGGTCCGAGCTTTTTCAGGTGTTCTGTAACCTGATCGGGGCTTCTGCTCGGAGCGTTTGCTGCTGCGCACGTTGACACAATGAAGGCAAAAAGAGACTGTTCTTCATTTATATCACAGTAAAAGCAAGACGAGCTTGTGTGTGTGTGTGTGTGTGTGTGTGTGTTTCAGGAGGAGAGACCTCAGCATGCAAACCCTCCTCTGTTCGGCTGGCCCCCTCGTTTTCTTTCCATTCGGCTGGTGTGCAGATGGATGCGCAGACGCCCCATTCTCACCCGCCGTTCAGTGATGGTCACCCGCAGAGCGCCGCTGACCAATCAGCCGCCGCGCTGCCGTACAGCTCGCAGGCCCCGCAGCCCAACACCACCCAGGTACGGTCCGTAGCGAGCGCTGGAGCGTATGTGCGAGCTCACGCGCGGTCAGGCCGCTCTCACGCGCCGCTCTGTGTTTCAGGTAACTGCGGATATGGTGATGCTACAGAGGCGGATGCCGCAGTGTTTTCGGGATCCAGCGACGGCGCCCTTAAGAAAACTCTCCATCGAACTGATCAAAACATACAAACACATCAATGAGGTGCGACATTCACGTACTGTGTGTGTGTGTGTGTGTGAACTCATGTTGAAACTCGGTAGAAATTTTTCTGATCCTTTTTGTGAATATATGCATTGGCTCACATCGCTAAGCACAGCTCTTTCCGTTTGTTTGCAGGTTTACTATGCAAAAAAGAAGCGTCGTCACCAACAGGGTCAGGGCGAGGACTCCAGCAACAAGAAGGAGAGGAAGATTTACAACGACGGCTACGACGATGACAACTTTGACTACATCGTTAAAAATGGCGAGAAGTGGATGGACAGATATGAGATCGACTCTTTAATAGGCAAAGGCTCGTTCGGACAGGTCAGTGTCTCTCGGCGAAGGAACGTCCGGTCTTCTGTTGCGGTTGAACGGTGTGTGACGCTCGTGTCCGTCTCCCTCTGCTGGCAGGTGGTGAAGGCGTACGATCGTGTGGAGCAGGAGTGGGTCGCCATCAAGATCATCAAGAATAAAAAGGCTTTTCTCAATCAGGCTCAGATTGAAGTCCGACTGCTGGAGCTCATGAACAAACACGACACCGAGATGAAGTACTACATCGGTAATGTGTGACTTTATCGTGGCTGATATTCACGGCTTCTGTGCGCTTAGAAAACCTGGGAAAAAATCATGGCGTTTGCAGGCCTGGAAATTAATTGAATGGTTTTTCATAGTTTTTCCCATAGTGAGTTTTCTTCCGCTTGCTAATATTTTCTCAGCTAAATGTTGGTTCAGCATGAAATATGAGGACATTTTCTGTGATAAATCTTTTATCAGGTCGTCCTGTTGCATGTGTTTGAAACGGCGTTCAGAGAGGGAACGATTCAGGACAGACTCGTGCTGGTCAACTGTAAACGTTTAAAAATAAAGGCCAGGGTCGGCATCGCTGCTCCGTCTGATTCCTGATAGCTTTTATAATAGATTTGTCGAGACCACTGAAGATTTTACTTTCAATGAGATATTTCTGATAAATCCAACATTCTGGAAATGTTCTTTCCTGATGACAAACCTGATGGTCTGACCTCACTCATGCAGGACTTTGACTGTGGAGTAGTCATGTTAACACCGCTTCGGTTCATAGTTCAGAAATGCATATTACTGGCGGTGTAAGTCATTTGTTTGTTTTGTTTTTCATTGTAATAATTACGTTTCTTCTGTCTGATTGATCCGACAGGATAAAATAGTTAAGCTTTATTTTTTACAGTTCAGTTCTACTCTAAAAAGACAGTGTTGTCATTGTTCAGCTGAGGTCAGTTCAGTGTTGATTCAGTTCTGTTCAATAACTGTGAAAAGATCGTCATATATGAAATATATGTAGTCATGTGAGTCACGAATGCTCTATTAAAATTATTATAAACGCATAACAGTCATTATTACTACATAGTGATGAATTGTTTTTGTGTTTTGTCACCGTTTCTGTTTTGACAACGTTTGTTTAGAAGGGATGAAACTAGAGTTTGGACGGAACCGAGCCAAGATTTTTGTCATTTTGTGTTTTTATTTGCTGCTTCAGGTATTATTGGTGTTGTGTTGAAGGTATTGATCCAGCTATATTGTATCATTCAGCAGACGCTTTTATCCAAAGGGACTTAAATATGAGAAAAATGCAAGTAATTTGCCATTCAGAAGCAATATTACTAGTCTTTCAGGAGTAAATCAGAAGTGGAACGGGCGTTTACACCAAGAATAACTATAGCAATAACTGTTAGCGTCCACACCAGCGCACAATATCATTCTGTTTATTATAAATGCTGCAGTTTTGTCGTCTGTTGCCTTTAAATGCTCGAGCTCTTTAAAGCAGGATAGAATCTGATTGGCTGTCAATGTTTGTATTGTTCATCAGCTGGAAAAAATGGTTCTGAAAGTGATGTCTTGTTATCGTCTCGTTATAGTTGTGGTGTGGACTGTTCTTATAGAATTAGAACAATTATTAAAACTTTGTAGTTATCGTCCTTGGTGTGAACTGTGAGGCAGAAAGATGGAGTTGATTTTCATGTATGGCTGTAGATGAATTCAGTGTTGATGTGTGATGGTGCAGCAGATCAGGTGGAGTTTGGGAACTCAGAAATTCACACAAATGTCCGGTTCTGGCTAAAGAGATTCCCTGTGATTCGGACAGCGTGTTCGTGTGTCGAGCCCTCACGATGACGGCGTTCGTTCCTGTGGCATCAGTCAGAAACTGTGCTGTTAACGTCATCGTGGCCTGTTTTTCTTTCTCCTCTAGTTCACCTGAAACGCCATTTCATGTTCCGGAACCACTTGTGTCTGGTCTTCGAGATGCTGTCCTATAACCTGTACGACCTGCTGAGGAACACCAATTTCCGCGGCGTGTCTCTGAACCTGACGCGCAAGTTCGCTCAGCAGCTGTGCACCGCGCTGCTCTTCCTGGCCACGCCTGAGCTGAGCATCATCCACTGTGACCTCAAACCCGAGAACATCCTGCTCTGCAACCCCAAGAGATCCGCCATCAAGATCGTGGATTTCGGAAGCTCCTGTCAGCTGGGACAGCGGGTGAGACTCAGTGACACTATCTGTCCATCATTTTCTTCAGTGGGTTCGGGAATTGACGTTTCCGGCCTAAAATAAAAGCGTGTGTTGATTTGTGGAGCATTTGTGTTTGACGCCGCCTCCGAACCACATTCAGTAACGTGGCTGCATGTGTCCTCAGATATACCAGTACATCCAGAGTCGCTTCTACCGCTCCCCTGAGGTGCTGCTGGGAATGCCGTACGATCTGGCCATCGACATGTGGTCTCTGGGCTGCATCCTGGTGGAGATGCACACCGGAGAGCCTCTGTTCAGCGGCGCCAATGAGGTGAGATCTCATCTGCACTGACAACACTGCTTCATCTTCCTCTGAACTGACTTCTCTTTCCATCTGAGCATGTTTTGCTCATGAGCCGCACGTGCCCCAAACTACGCGCTCTATTGATGACCTTGCTTAATCAAGCGTCGATAAGTTTTATTGATTACATTATTATAGACTTTAATCGATCGTCAATTAATCGTGCATCCCTTATTACAAGGTATCATCAATTACGGGACGTGTGAGGAGTCGCCTGTCAATGGCGTCATACCCGCGTTACCCTCGGTTTCCGGTTTATTTTGTAGAAACCATGGAAACACCAAAGGCGCTTTAATATATTACATGTTTTAATAGACAAGGGAACAACTGTTTGGTTACATTTATAGACAGAAAACTAATTGTTATATAGCTCAACGCGTTTAGTCTTATTGTTTAAATCTAATTTTCTTGATGTTTTGCGAGTCTCACGCTTTACCATGCCTCAGAGAAAAACACTATTTTGTGAAGTAGCTAACATAGCATAATCAGATGCAGCTTTATTTTTAGTAACAGTAATACAGCATTTTCTCCATCATACAATACGTTTTAAAATGAATTGCATGATATTTATCAACACAATCATCCAGCATTTAATCTGATATTGTAAAATCGATCTATCTTACTGCAGTGTGTAACAGTGTCTCACAGCAGCCGCCGAGCAAACGCACAGAGTAACGTTATAACATCATTTTCAACACTCTCAAATGTATCTAATATGATAAACAGAGCTGCGTTACCTCACATACGTTTGACCGGAAGAAGTGGCGCCGGCGACTGTGACATAATAAAAGTCCCGCTGCTCGTGAGGCGTGTGTTGATCAATCGCTCCAGCTCCTCGTTCAGCTCCACAACACTCGCTCCTGCTCTGCTTCACACTACAGTAACGTTAATAATCTCATCCATGAACATGATTTCTGCTCGAGTCCCGTCCCGATTCTTTTCCACTGACTGTGAGGTGAAGACCACATCTCCCAAGATCCCTCGCTCAAACTCGGCGTCAAGCTACGCCTTTGTTTTGAATAGGTGACCTCTAAGCGGCGAAAAAAAACTACATACTGTAGCTTTAGCTAATGGGACCTTATTGTAAAGTGTTACCAATTTATTTATATTTAATTTTTACAGTACTATGCAGTGATAATTTCCATTTGATTATTTGATTTCTAAACCTGAACACCGTTATTAGACCTTCCTGAAAAACTTAAAGGGCTGTTTACTTCATTTGCATCTTTGTTCTATTGTATTTTTTTGTGCTATTATTTGTACAGATGACAAAACTGCAGCACACGCTTATAATAAACAATATTGTGGGTTGGTGTGGATGCTAATGTTATCATTCTTAGTGTGAACAAGCCTTTTGAATACAAGGTTACACTGGTCCAAAAACAACGAAAACAGTAAAAATCGGAAGAAAAAAAATCTCCTGTGCTGTAGTTTTCTTACGTGTTTTGATGCACTTTCTGATGGCAGGTCGACCAAATGAATAAAATCGTGGAGGTTTTGGGAGTCCCTCCCAGTCACATTCTGGAACAGGCACCTAAAGCCAGGAAGTTCTTTGAGAAGATGTCTGACAGCACGTGGTGCGTGAAGAAGACCAAAGATGGCAAAAGGGTGCGTCTCTTACTTCACTTTCCCATTCCTTTTCCTGTCAGCAGCTCTGTTTGATTCAGTGATATTGACGACTCTCGTCTGTCCCGTGCGCAGTATAAACCCGCAGGCTCCCGGAAGCTGCACAGTATTCTGGGCGTGGAGGCGGGCGGCCCCGGCGGGCGGAGAGCTGGAGAGTCGGGCCACGCCGTCGCTGACTACCTGAAGTTCAAAGACCTGATCCTGCGGATGCTGGACTACGACCCCAAGACGCGCATCCAGCCGTACTACGCGCTGCAGCACAGCTTCTTCAAGAAAACTGCAGACGAGGGCACGAACACCAGCAGCAGCGTGTCCACGAGTCCAGCGCTGGAACAGTCGCAGTCGTCCGGAACCACGTCCAGCACCTCCTCCAGTTCAGGTCAGAGAGGACGGCAGCCGCCACTCACACATCTGAGCTCGTGACTTCTGATGGCACTGACTCTGAACGCTGTGTGTTTGCAGGAGGTTCTTCTGGAACGAGCACCAGCGGCCGCGCCCGCTCTGACCCGACCCATCAGCACCGGCACAGCAGTGGACACTTCAGTGCTGCGGTGGGCATGGACTGCCACAACCTCTGCCCGCAGGTGCCAGCCACACCCATATACACAATCACTCCCACAGCGTTACACACATCACTGATCCGAAATTACAAGCTACAGTTTGTGTAGTCAGTGTGTGCGCGGGTTTATATCAGGAAGTTAATGTTTGTAACGTCCAGATGGCTCCAGTGACACTTCCGAGGAAGAACTAGCCACTGGATTTGACAGGGATTCATCACCTCAAATCTTTTACAGACATCAGTATTTGAGACACTCAGGAACAACTCATTCATTTTCTTAATAGGGAAATAGATTTTTAACTTTTAAAGTGAGCTACGAGGTTGTTAATCGGTTCTGTTTAAACTGTCAGACTGCATTATTTCAACTTAGTTGTAAAATAATCATGTTTAACAGTAGATTTTGTGGTGAAAAAAAATACATTACCCATGATGCTGTACAGAAAGTTCCACCAATCAGAGAGTCGAAACAAACAACACACAACACCCAAAAGATCTCATTAGCTCCGCCCAATCCCATGAACCACTGCGAATGATGTAATCGAGTCTGTCTCTTCTTGCGCTCTCAAAATACTTAAATATTTGAACATGTATGCATGTGCTTCAAATCAAAGTTTACAATGTTGTGATTCTCCTCGTAGCTGATTGGTTTAATTCATGGCTTAAAGCTAGGGCTGTCAACAGAATCAAATTTTTAATCGCACCTTTACAGTGAAATTAAAAATACACCATTTATCTTGTTTAACACGTTCATTTTGTAAAGATTAAAGGATGTTTCACACAAAAAGCTTTTTTCAAGTTAAATTTAGGCGTCTTTCCAAAAAAAGGAACCTTGGAGAATTCGAAAGGACAACAAATAATCATATGATTTAAGCAGTCCATATAATTCATAAATGTATGCATACCAAAACACCCATAAAAACCTTTTGTTTTGAATAGTCTCTTCTGTCAAGTCACCTTTATTTATATAGCGCTTTTTACAAAGCAGCTTTACATTGATAACTGGTTCATTATTTCGGCTGCACAGCAGCTCTTAAAGAATAGTGTCACTGCAGGCAGATCAAAGCACTGATGAATGTCAGATGTTCTGTCTGCACTGGTCTTCTTTACATTAGCGCTGTTTTGGACTGATTGTTTGAATGAATTCACTTACTGGATCGTCGGACTGACAGCCCTACTTAAAACGCTTTAACCAAGACTTTACTGAAATCTCTATGGGAGAAACGAATGGAAAAAGTACTTCTGGAACCAACGCCACTGTAAAAGTGTCTTTGTGGTCTTGGTGACATTAAAGAGATGAACATTCAGTCATTATTTACACACCCTGGTGTTGCGATCAGCTTCAAAATACAACTCGTGCCATATTTAAGTGTTCAGTTGGGTTAGGTGGAAAAACAAAGCAAAATAGAAATGGCCTGCAGTTCCCTCGGACTCACCCAGGAGAAGCACAAAAGTCACCATTTAGAGAAATCAAAACACTCCCAGAAGACCCTAACAATTATACACGTACTTCTCTGAGTGAAGAACTCGAGGATAATATTTTAAGGCAGGGGTCTCAAACTCAAATTGGCGGGGGGCCGTTTCTGTGATTGACACCTCATAGGAGGGCCATATTAACATTCAAGAAAATTTACTTTCCTTTGCATTATTTCTCATTTACTTCAAATTTCATTAGGCCTACTAAAAATGTTATACCTATATTATAAATATTTTATTTACCATACTAAATGTAAACAGCAGTGTCTCTCTCATTGTTACAGAGTGTAATATAATACTATTACTAATATAATACTACTAATATACTAATATAATACTATTAATTGCAATAGTCTGGTGCAACTTCTCACATCCAGCAAGGTGCATGGAATAAAAAAAATTAGTAATTTAGGAACAAAACCAGCAACACTTGTGGCGTGGAGGGCTCAGAAATGAACAAAAAACTGGAGCTATATATAGTATATCAACTTTATTTTGCCAAAAAATAAAAATCTCTCATTGTTACATACATTATTAATTTTTAACATTCACACAGCTGAGACACATTTGTCCAAGATGCCGTTTGAGCATCGGTAACGTTTAATGGTTGCATCGGACGCGTTTCGGTGGTTTAAATCGACGCTCTCGACTTAAAGTCGAGTGCTTTTACTGTAATTTAGGCAAGCGACGCGGTTGAAAGCGCGGCTCGTGGTTGCATAGCAACGACAGACGCCACTGGAGCGAAAGAGCATTGGAAAGAAGGAGAATGCGGCGCGGCCGCTTATGTGACGCGATATGTGAATGCCCCCATAGAACGGCGACTTTTTCTTTGCATATCAGACAGGTAGCAACTACTGAATAATAATAATAATAATAATTTAGCGGGCCGGATTATGTTTTATTTTTGAGATCAGTTGCGGGCCGGGTAGAGGGGGAGGGCGGGCCGGCAGTTTGAGACCACTGTTTTAAGGTTTTGCATGTCTAAAGCTCCGCAAGTAATCTCATGTCGACGGTTCTACATTAGACCTCATAAAGCGTAGTCCTCCGTGATCGGTGCGTTTGCTGCGCTGTACACTTCATCAGACCCACGTGGTCCGTTTGTGACACCAGTAGGCTTCACACCTTTTTAGTTTTGTTTGCAACTCCACATCAAGCATTCACCTCTGTCTGTTCTTCCTCAGGCGAGACAGGCCTTCGCTCCGGCGCTGGGTTGGGTCGGAGGAGACGGGCTTCAGCAGGCGGCGGGAGAGACCCACCCCGTCCAGGAGACCACCTTCCACGTGCCGCCCCACCAGCCCAAGGCTCTGCACCCTCACGCCTCCCACCACCACCATCATCACCACCACCATCACCACCACCCGCCGCAGCACGGCCAGGGCCCCGCCCGGCCCCGACCCCGCCTCTACTCGCCCTCTCACAGCGCCTCCACGCAGGACTCAATGGAGGTGACGCACGGCCACCTGTCCATGACCTCCCTGTCTTCCTCCGCCTCGTCCTCATCCACGTCCTCGTCCTCCACGGGGAACCATCACTACGCCTACCAGAGCCGCCCACTGCCGCACGGACTGGGCTTCGGCCACAACGGCAGCATGACTTTGGGACTGGGTGCCTTCTCCAACCCGCGGCAGGAGACGGGCGTGCCGGGTCACCCCTCGAACTCTGGGCCGGGCCACTACATAGCCGAGACTCACATGGGCCTGAGGCCGGGCCTGGAGCGCGAGGAGTCGCCCATGGCGGGCGTGTGCGTGCAGCAGAGCTCGGTGGCCAGCTCCTGACTAGCCTGAGGACGCTAAAGCTGCCGGAGCGGGACCGGAGCCGGGCGTCGGCTTCGGCTCTTCCCGCTCTCCGGTTCTCAGACGGCTGCGGAGGCTCGTTCACACGCAGGCGCGCGTGCGGGAGACGGCGAGAGCGCGAGCGTCACGTCTGCCCCCTTGCGTCCGCATCTTTTCTTCTTCATGTCGTGCAATCGTGTGCTTCGAGCAGAGCTTTCCCAGAGTGCAATGAGAGGTGGCCGCGGGCAGTGCTTCTTTAATATGGCCTTATCGTTACGGACTGAACGAAGACGAACGAGCCGGACGTTTCCTCTTCTTCTTCTTCTTCTTCTTCTTCTTCTTCTTCAAGCGACAAAAGCTTTCATGTATTTTTGGCGGCGTGCGAACACCCTTCATTCGCCACACACACACGAGAACAGAATGGTGATTTGAGGCCTTTCTTACCCAGAGATCCAGCGTCGGGCGTCCGTGCCGCAGGACTGCCGTGTCCCTTCCCGCTCTTCTCTCGTGCTTTATCTCATCGGCTCTGATTTGCGCAGCATGTGTGTTTTACTTTCACCCTCCTGCTTCTTTGATTTGGCTTCACGATTATGCTGTGAATTTTACACCACTTTTGTTTCTCCCTTTTGATCATTTATTGTACCAAAGGCGTTTTTTTATAGAACATAGATGTCTGTAACCAATAATGTAGCAGTTCTGCACTTTGAAGCGAAGGTGTGTGTCTTGTCATGTCAGTAAAGGACTGTCAGAACTGGAAGTGATGATGTTTGATGTGGCGGCACATTACAGAGAGCCCGATCCTGGACGCCATCGCTTACGAAATTCTGTCGCTCTGTTTTTCTTTCTCTTCATTTCCTCTTACCAGACGGTGGCGGCGGCCGCAACACGAGCTCAAGCGTGTCCCGTCGGTGTTTTCTGTTGGTTCGGCTCTCGGTGGACGCGGCGAGCTGCTCGGCTGGTCCCAGAGCAGCTGGACAGTCGGAGATCTTCTCACGGCAGCGCCCTCTCGCAACTAAAGCAATCCGGCGGAGAGCGGGAGGGAGACGGTCGGCTCGGCGGTGCGCGCACACGCGCTCTCTCTCTCTCTCTCTCTCTTTCTCTCTCTCTCTCTCTCTCTCTCTCTCAGTCCGTCCGTCCGTCTGCGCGGTTGTGATCGGATGCACGGTTCTTTAGGGTTCCTGTGGTCACGGCATACGGAGGGAGTCCAAGAAACAGGCTTCAGGTGTTTACTTTGTGACCCCATTTTAATAGCTGAAATAGAATTTATGTACATATTTATATTTTTTTAATAAAGGAAGTTTAGAACTCACTACTTTTTTCCTAATGGTATTTTGAGTACATTTAAGTCAACTTGGTAACATGCAGTGGAAGTTCTCTATGGTAGTCAATGGGTATCAGTGCTTCCAGGCCAAAGTAGTTGACGATGACGAGGACGAGGACGACGCTAGTACAAATGCAAAACTCTAGGGTTGAAACGGGACGGAGAGTAGATCTTCATACTTTAATATTCTAGACAGGGTATCGTGTGTGTGGATGTGGCATCGGCCGGCGTTTCACATGTTCGTATACTCCAGCGGTGACCTAGTATACGTAGTGCAGGAACTAATTTTCCGTTTAGTTGTGTTTTTATGGCACACGCTTCAATAAATGGGTCCATTTGAAAGCAGAGGTGTGTGTGTGCGCGTGCGTGTGTGTGTGTGTGTGTGTGTGTGTGTGTGCGCGCGCGTGTGTGTGTGTGAGAGACAAACATCAACAGCGTTTCAGGTCACACTTTATGATTTGAAATCTCTCTCTCCCTGGTCCGACTTTCCCCTCGGCTTCCCGTCCGGTTCGCATTCTCACTCCTCGTTTGGTTCCAGGACATGTGATGATGATGATGATGATGATGATGATGATGTAAACAGAACGACAGACGGATATTTCGGATCTTTATCCACAGGTTGTAAGATCAGGACTTTCTGTGTAAATTAAACGTGTCACTGAGGGGCAGTAATGGACAAACCCTTTGTACTATATTCAAGCGGTCTTATGTATGATTATAAAAAAACAAAGTTGCTTAACTTGTACCTGTCTTCTCTCATTTCTTCCTCTCGAGTTCTTCCATGTCTCAGTGTTTTGTCAGTGGAGTCAAATCAAGGTTTTTCCCGCTGAGACCCCTGAAAATCCTTCTCGGCAGCTCCGATCTGGAGGTTTGTCCTTCCTCTGGTCACACGCATGAAGGTCAAGCTTTCCTGAGATCACTGTCTGAACGGAGGCCGTTTAGCTTTTCAGGTGGTTTTGTTCTTAAAGTCAGTCAAACTTCACCAGTAAAGCCAGCAGTGGTTCCTGGAGTCTTATCTGACACACACTGTCTTCACTAATGTTTTATCAGGTGTGTTTGATTCAGGACAGTATAATATGATCACCTTGATGCTGCTCTGTTTGCTGTTCGGGTGAAGAAAAGGTGTAAAAGATTAGATTGTAGGCTGGTCCACCACAAGCACTCCAGATGGCCAATCAAATCAAAGAGGTTCTTTTAATGGTCTTTATTTCCTTTAAACCCATTAATTATTTAATTTCTTTACATAAAGACCACTGCACACCTGTGTTGAAGACATGTTCTCGCTCTTTCACTGGTTTGATGATGAACAATCCTCTGATCTCTGAAGGGTCACAATTACTGACAGTTTGTGGGATGATAAATGAACTGAACCCGCAAACAAACACTTACATGTACATTTATGCATTTGACAGACGATTTTATTCAAATCTACTCATTGCAATCATTTTTATTATTATTATTTCCCTGGGAATTAAATGACATTGATGCTAGTGCTTTACAGGTTGATTTTCTTTAAACGTACAAAAAAAGCATAATTTTGCCTTTTTACATGAAAAATAAGATTGTTACATGCCTGTTTATTTTTTAAGTTTTATAATGGACTATATCGTAGTATGAAAAAACAGTCTTATATTATTCTGTATCTTCCATATGGGATAAACTGCAGTGAAGTAGTTTTTATGAGCTCAATATTTTTACATTTTAATATTTAAAATTCGATTATTTCCGCTGAAGCAAGACAAACACGCGCAGCGCGCGCACAGGGACTCGAGCACGAGCACCGCGTTTCTCTTCAGGTGAGCTTTTACTTCATAAATTATATAGAATGTCATAAATAACATAAATGTGATAACATTAAGCTGTGGACTGCGAACAGTGTCGTCTGAGTAAATGATCACGACTGCAGTTCTGTTATTGTGCTTCACATCCTTTAGAATACAATAACGAAAAGTGTGACATTTAACGTTATTTAATAAACAATATTACTTGTGTTTAATGCTTAAACTCTTTCTAACAATATTAATTTACGTTGAAGTGCTTCTTTAAAGCGACAGTTCACCCAAAAATCAACCTCAGGCAACGGAAAGTTTTCTTAAGCCCTATGTTTTGTATATTTTTCTTTAAATGATTACAACCAATTAGAAAGGTCGAGAAAGTACCAAAGAGCAGTCCAGAGAGGTGTGGGAGACACTATCAAGAACCATCTGAAGGTGGGACATCCTGCTCTGACACGTGGTGTGATTATTTGCTTTAGTAATCTTATTTAAAATGACATGAACTGTACATAAAAAAATATGTGTGTGTGTGTGTGTGAAGGTGTAGAGAAGCCTTTTGTCTGATTTTATGAATTTATTTTATTTTGCATGTTCAGAAATTCAGTTTTTCTTTTTGTTGCCTCAGGGCAGCGCTGTGGGTCACATTTCGAGGATGTTTTGGACAGTACCAACCTCACACTGGCCATAATGTGTTATAAGAAGGGGAGATGCAGGTTCCTGAGTGTGCAGAAACACCCAAAGTGATGTGCAAAAATTGTAACACACACTATTTCACAGCAGAGAAGAACTGCTTTCTGAGTGAAATCTTATTACATGAAGTACATAAAATGACATGATCCAGATACAGACCAATGCATGGATCAGCTTCAGTATATCAATGTCTTTCAAGTGTTTTTCCCTTTTTACTTCATGATTTCTTTAAATTTTTAAAAAAAGTTTTTGATTTTGATGATAATTTTCTTTATGATGCTGACTTTTTTTTATCAATAAAATGTTTCCAAATGAACCAAAAAATGATGTGGAATATTTTTTCCTCCAGGTCCGCTTCCGACAGCCGAATTCACCGAGAGCGACTGTGATTGGTCCATTTCATCAGCGCTGAGAAGAGTAACAGGTGACAGGTGTGCTGCTGCTCCGGAAGCGCTCCTGTGTGATGATCATCTGAACAATGACAGTCACGAACTTTCACAGACATCCGACAGACACGAGCTGAAGAGTTTGAACAGCTGGAAGAGTGATTGATTAGAGATGTTTGTTTCGTGTGTGTGACGGAACGGGAAGAGGCGGAGTCTCAGCTCCACAACAGTGAAGATGACAGCGCTGAGGATCATGTGCTGAAGATGCTCATCACGCTGTGCTACATCTACCTGTGGGTGCGATTCCAGCGATATTACACGGCAGTGATCCGCAACGCGTTACACCGGCTGAGCGGCGGCCGGAGGAGCTTCACCTTCCGCGAGCTGAGCCGCGAGCAACGCTTCCGATCCCCGCAGAGCTCGAGCGACGACGCGCTGTTCCTGAAGCTCGGGAACAAGGGAATTTACATCACCGAGCCTGAGGTGTGTGTGTGTGTGTGTGTGTGTGTGTGTGTGTGTGTGTGTGTGTGAATGAATCAATCAGTGAACCGCTTCAGCTTTATTTCTACAGTACAGAGAGTTTCACAGTGATAAACAGAAAAATAACAGGATTAATGATGCAAACTTCATCAAATATGAGACGAATTAAGCTGAAAAGCAGCTCTTAAAGACGATAGTGTCATTATTCAGATCAGTTCAATGTGTTGCAACATTCATGAATTGTGAAACAAAGTCGAATCTGCAATAAAGGTCAGAATGAATGAACACTGATGTGTGTGTGTGTGTGTGTGTGTGTGTGTGTGTGTGTGTGTGTGTGTGTGTCCTTTGCAGGCGTGTGATGACCTCAGTAAGTGGACCCTGCTGGGCTCTTCGCTGGTTTGTGGTCAGCGGTTAGAGAGTGTGGCCTTCATCATCGAGGCCTCGTCCAGACAGAAGGGTCACGCGTCTCCACTCAGAGCCAATCAGACAGTAGGTTCAGATCTTCCTCAGAGGCTGAAAAATATACAGTAGGTGAAAAGAACACACACGTCCTACTGCTTACTGTAAGTCCAGTGAAGATGATGCTGTACGTCATGTGACGCTGACAACATGACAGATGTAGTACATCCACCTCCTTTGTTGAGTCTCAATCATAAACATTAATAACTTCTACTTGCACAGATTACTATGATCGTTATTATTGTTTTCGGTCATTGTTGATTTGGCCAGAGAACTGAGCCTGGTTCCTCCAGTTCTGTCACCTGATGGAGCTTGTGTTCGTCTTGATCCGTTGGGCTTTAAATGACACTTAATACACATAAATATTATGTGTTTGACACTCTCAGATCAGAACAAGACTTGAACGTGTCGAATCCATACTTGCGTAACTGTCTGTGTTTCAGGTGCTGAACTGGTCCGATTACTGTCTCCCGTTGGCGTACAGTCCAGGGCAGCCGTACCGGGCAGTCGCCGAGGCCAGTTTGGAAAACTTCAGCCGGCTCGGCGTGGCTTTTATGGAAGATCGTCTTCATATGGAAAATGGGCTCATACCTGAGAAGATAGTTTGTAAGTTTGGTCACAGCAAGCGTCATCATCACGCAGGTGTGCGGATTCACGCTAACGCCGTGTTTTTCCCCCTCTCTCCCAGCCGTGTCGCTCAGAGAATCTGCGCTCAAGCAGCTGTTGGAGAAGCAGCAGTCGGACGGCAGACGGAGACTCGAGGCCAAACGTCTGAGCGAGCCGACGGAGCCGCCGCTGTCCCGAAAGAGCAGCCTGCGTCTGGAGCGCCGAGCGTCGCAGGAGGAGCCGGAGCTCCCGTCTGAACACCAGCACATGGACGGACACCACCTGCATCTGTCCAGCTGCCACGAGTGTCTGGAGCTGGAGAACAGCACCATCCTCTCGGTCAAGTTCGCCTCCGCGGAGAACATCCCGGACCTCCCGGAAGACAGCGCCGGCGCGGACGACGCCGAGGAGAGCGTGAGGCCGAACGGCAGCGGGAAGCCGCCCAACGTGCTGGTGTTCACGGGCGGCTGCGAGCAGCAGTACCAGCGGATCCGCTCACTCCTGGCCGAGTGCGTGGACATGGAGCGCTACACCATCTACCCGCTGCGGCCGCAGACGGCGCTGAGCGACCCCTGGCCGGAGAACACGCGGCTGCTGGTGCTCGCCACCGACCAGACGCTCACGCCGCAGCTGCAGCTGCGCTTCCTGTCCTACCTGAGCCAGGGCGGGAAGGTGTTGGGCCTGTCGTCCACGCTGTGTCCCGCCGGACTGGCGCTGCGGGCCCGAGACCTGCAGAAAGACCGGATCTGCAGACTGAGCTTCACCAAGGCCGACAGCGCGGAGCTGCAGCTGAGTGTCGTGGCCAGCGGACGCGTGTACGAGCGGGACGGCGGCGGCAGCGGCGGCGAGGTGGAGCTGTGGGGCGAGATCTGTGCGCAGGACGAGCGGGACATGGCCATCGTGCGCGTGACTCACGAAGCCGACAGCGGAGAGGCCGTTCTGTGTCAGGTAACCCGCTGGGGAACTAGAGGCTCTATCTCAAAAATCAAATAGCCACTTTCTGTGACTTCCTGGTCACATGTGGTCAAGATCGCTCTAATCTGAGGTTAGCACAATTGTCTTATTTTTTGGCTTAGTAAAAAATTTGCACTTTAAATTTTATGCAATACAACATTATTTTGCACAACATAGAGGAGACAATAACGTGTCTTTTGATACTTTAGCTGACGTGCTATGTTGAGCGAACCTTGAGATTTAGCCAACATAAGCACACATGTCAGTTTGGGGCAAGTTGTCTCAATGACTTTGGGGCAAGTCGTCACATGTGACAACTTGCCCCAGTACAACTAAATGCATAGAACATGCTCAAAAAAGAGGTTCAACACGTTAAGTTAAGCGAGTTATCTGCAGTTTTCCAATCAGTTATCATGGATCTATGTGCAAGCCAGAGAAAGTTTGAGTTTAAAGTTCAAAGTAAAGTGGTTTTGCCACTTAATGTGTTTGGATTGAAATAATTGTTTTTCCAAATTCTCTAGGCATGATTGTTTATATTTCCAGTTCTGGTTTGAATTTAAAAATTAAAATCAATAATAACAATTAAGTAGTTGTGTTCTTATTTGTAAATAATCCCCCCCCCCCCCCCCCCCCGATGGGGCAAATTGTCACAAGCGCATATTCTCTATTCAACAGTCTACAACTCCGTAATGAGATAAGATATGAAAATGTAATGAATACAACATGTGTGCCCAAGACTTCCTTCTTTCATTTGGTATGACGTTTACACCACTGTGATATACGGTGCTCAGTGAATGATAGACAACTTACCCCGCTCTCCCCTGCTTCTTCACAATATTTTTTTTTTTCATACTTTTTTCAATTAATTGGTTAAAGTAAATGTAAGTAATTAAAAAGCATGTATAATTAATTGAATTCATAAAGCTTTAACAACTTAATTTATTAAACAATAATGGGGCCCTATGAAATGTTTTATTTTTTAATTTTATTATATTATGATTTCATTCTTATTTATGTAGTATCAAAAATGGTGGTAATCAAATTAAGATATAAAGCAAAATTAAACTTTTTTTTGGCAAATAAAATGCTGCACAACAGAGATTTACTGTTCAAATGAAAAATGTATTCCTGGATTCTTCTCCTCTTGTTCAGGTGCGTTTGGAAACGGCTCCGGACGCCCACGATGCTCACGGCTCCGCCGGCTTCTCCGAGCTGAAGATGAGCAACGCTCGGCGCTACGAGGTCCTGACGGAGATCTTGACGTCTCTGGGTCTGAGCTGTGAGCTGAGCGAGGTGCCGCCACCCAGCCCGATCTACCTGCTCTCCACACACCAGGTGACGGTCGCTTTATCACGCTTCATACGCCACACACTGATTCACAGCAGCTTCACTCTAATAAACTGAATCCATGATGAAAACTTCATCAAATATTGGTCATGTCATTCACGGCTCTGAAACACACTCTAGCTGTTTCCTTCCATCTACTGTTATGTGAGTTTTGGGATAATCACATAAAAAATGCTGGATGCACTTATTTTTTAAAGTGAAATTAAAGTGACGTGTGGCCAAGTATGGTGTCCCATTTGTGCTCTGCATCTCACCCATCCAAGTACACACACACACACACACACACACACACACACACACACACACACACACACACACACACACACACACACTGAACACACACACACACACACACACACACTGAACACACACACACACACTGAACACACACACTGAACACACACACTGAACACACACACACACACACTGAACACACACACTGAACACACACACACACACAGAACACATACACTGAACACACACACACACACACACACACACACTGAACACACACACACACACTGAACACACACACTGAACACACACTGAACACACACACACACACACACACACACACACACTGAACACACACACACACACACACACACACACACACACACACTGAACACACACTGAACACACACTGAACACACACACACACACTGAACACACACACACACACGCGGAGCAGTGGGCAGCCGTTAGGTGTCTTGCTCAAGGGAGCGTCAGTTGTGGGTAATGAGAGTGTTCATTCACTCCCCCACCTATATATCCTGCCGGTACTGAGACTCGAACCCGCGACCTTCGGGTTACAAGTCTGACTGTCTAACCATTAGGCCACAACTGAGCCTTGTGCTTTCAACCGAGGAGGATTGTTTCATCCGCTAAGAAGACATGCTAAGATAAACTACGATGGAAACTCGTTTACTGAATAAATCGCTCGATGCGTAACAACAAACTCATGTGACTGGCTCAGCAGAGGCTGTGATTGGAGAACTGGTCTAACCAGCGGACCAATCGCATCACAGCATCTCAAATGTTGGTTTGGTGGTTCTGGGACGCCTGAGTCAAAGTCTGTCATCAGAATGATTTGGTTTAATTCCTCCAGAAGCGATTGTGTTCAAACACCAGCATCCGAACGCCAGATCATGTGACAGCGTTTATTGTGTTTCGTCTGACGCTCTGAGACGAAACTCGTTTATGATGGAGGAAAAAGAGCCCGATTGAAGAAACTTACATTTTTATTACTGATATTTTGCACCAATTTCCCAGGAAGTGACGATTGTGTTCTCATGCCATATCCTAATTTTCCACACAAGTTAAGTTCTCAACTTTAGATGAAACGTTGCTACTAACCCTCAGCACATCTTGTGTTCCTGTGAGTCCCGATCGGATCATCCACGATATTCTGAGCTGAAGGTTTCTTGGCTGGTGATTGTGATCGGGGGGGATTCGCACTCAACTGCTCTGAGAAAAATAAATCACGCTTTTGATCGTCCCTCTAGACCTGAAATGCAAACGCTTGACACACATTTACATACATGAGAAAGCCAGATGTCCGACACATGTGACCTCCCGTCCTGCCGCAGAGACCCTGATACACATTTCCACCCCATTATAAAGTCCGTTCATCTGTCCAGCTCCGGCTGTACTTCACTGAAGCTTCTGCAGCTGCTCATTACTTCACACTCTGTGAGATGTTTATGATTTTAAAAACTATGAGGATCATGAAAATGTCTTGATGAAGCTCTTCCACTTCACAGATATCATGACTTTCATGCTCTTGGTTCTTCTGATGTTCTTCAGGTTTGTCTGAGTCTGTTAGTTTAGCGTTATATTTTAATAATTTGATCCCAAATTGATCAAAACACCTTTCTGAGGTCAACAAAGCATGAGGAAATCGAACTTCATGTTAGACTGCTGAACTACCCACTGCGCAATGTGGCGTCTTTTTCCAAATGTGGTCGTTTGTGGACGTCTTTTCAACATCAAATTTAGACTTATTTTGGACATCGTTTTTATAACTTCTATAACTGTGGTCCCATGTTTCCAGAGGGTGGAGGACAGGTTAATTTTCCCGTAGCTTTGTTTGGCTCAACTTCTAGTTTCAGCAGGAAATGCATTACACCTTCATATGCATCTCCAGGTATCACCTGATGCTGAGACAATCAAATGGAGTTTTTGGAAAATGATCTGGAACAGTATGCCATGGTTGAACACTCACACGAAATGCCTGGCGTGTTGCCTCGGCCAATCAGAGTGGCATTTACTGGTTGGGTTATGATGATGTGCTGCCTCGACCAATCAGAGTGATGTTGACTGGTTTTTCTCTTTGGTTGAAGTCCAAAGCCATTGATAGAGAGTTGTCCTCGCCTGTCCTTTAGCTGCTGTTGGGTTTTTTTAAATTAGAAATAAGGAGGATAGGCCTGATATATGCTACCATGAAATTATTTTCTGAACTATAATTTCCCACAAATTGCATTTCCAAATAAATAAACAGATACATGCAAAAATACATGTATGCATAAAGAAATAACTTGATTAGGCTGCTTTAAATAAACCAGTTAAAGAAAAACAGGAAAATGTAAAAAAAAAAAAAAAAAAAAAAAGAAAAGAAAAAAAAAAGAAACATGGCCTGAATAAATAAATCGTGTTTGTTTATAAATAATCTGTATGTGAAGAGTTCAGATGCAAAAGCCTCAAAGTGCGAAGAATGATCATTTTTATAAAGCCTGTTTAGTTACGTACTTTCACTTTAATGACAATTAATAGGTAATTTGCATTGCCATTTAAGTGAAATTATTGAACTTAAATATACAAGCTTGATAAAAATGATCATTCTAGAAGAAACTTTCAGATGGCACTTAGAGGCTTTTGCATCTGAACTCTTCATGTATTAATCATGTTGATAGGCCCTGTAAAACAAATATTGCATATTAATCATGTAAATTTCCTGCATCTGTTATAGACGTCCAAAAAAATGACCCAGTTCAAAGGTCAAATGTTGAACGTCAAGATGACGTCCAAGTTGGGTCATGGTTGGACATCCAAATAGTGGACCTCGTTTGGATGTCGAATAGATGTTCAGAAATGGTCACGGACCGACGGACCTAATACAGACATGATCCGCACGTCTATCCGACGTCCAGTGTTTAGTGGGGAGTTTTTGTACTGGTGATTTGTTTACATGACTGAAACGGCTGGAGAAATAGTTTACCCACACTTCTCCAAACTGAATGACTAGTTATCCATCTTGAGATTTAATTATTTAGTGTCTCAATGTTCCCAGAAATGATTTGACATATTTTCTTCTCAAGGTTTTTGAATTTGTCAAACCATTTCTAATTAGTGTGTGTTTTATGATAGTTTTTTTGTGGTTTTTAGGTTGGACAGTGTTGTCCCAGAGTCTCTAAATGGACACGTTCAGTGAATAATGTAGCTAGAAAATGATTGAAAGTGAGTCTGAGAGTTCAGAGTCGAGCTGTGTGAACAGAACTGTGACGGATGACACTAAATCCCTGTACTGCTGATTTCTGACCACTAGGTGTCAGTCTTCGTCTGTGATTCTCCTGACTTACTGAAAATGATCAATAGAAATGAGAAAATATTATGCGTAGCATTAATATATACAGCAGTGTCCAAAAGTGATGTATGGAGGAAATATGTGTTTTTAATGATCCTATAAGTCTGATTAAACCAGCAAAATATGAGGAAAATATTTTATATGATTTTAAATATAAGGGAAGAACAAAACTAGTTTGGTTAAGTTATTTATATGACAAAATTATTTGGCAAAAAAGGCAAGCTACATGTTTTATTTCATGAAAAAAACAAATGCATAGAAAAACAAAAGGCTGACAGGAAAATCAAACACTGACTACAACATAATCAGTTATTAATATTTCTTTGGTTCTCTTTTGTTGTTTCATGTGTTCATAATTTCTTTGTATGACAGTCTGGCCAAAAATTGTTGCACAGTTTGTCGTTTTTCATTGTGTTATTATCAGAAATAAATCAATCGACTCCAAGCACAACTACACAATATGACTACAAAATCTTTAATAATATTTGAGTAATGGGTGAAGATGTCAATTTTCCCAGGCCAGACATCACGTTTGGACACTGCTGTGTGTGTGTGTGTGTGTGTGTGTGTGTGTGTGTGTGTGTGTAATGCATTTCAAGGAAATATTATCAGCTGAGTTTGATCGGTTCATGTAGTTTTCCAGGATCTGCTCTGGTTAACTCTTCTAGACTCTTTCTGTGGCGTCAGTCATGTGGTCTGATGCCGAGTTGCCGGGAACTGAATCTTTTTGTGATTGTGAAGTTTGCACGGCTGACGTTTCCCACAATGCCTTAGTCCCGCTGCCGTGGGGCATCTATTGTGCTGATGTGTGTGTGTATCTGTGCTGGGCTTGTTAAGATGTTCAGCCTCCCCAGAGACACCGTATTGTGCGGGGCTGATGGGAGACGCGCCGACGGGCCGCTCGGATTGATTAAGCGTCTCTATATTCCTTCAGCTGATAATAGAGTCATCAGCGCCTCCTCATATCTGTCCTGATCACATTTCAGATCTGATTATTTTTTTATATATATATGAATGTATTTTTTTATTTATCTTTTTATTTTATCTTATTTTTTTCATCTGCACAGATATGTTTCAATGAGCACTTCTGGTTTTGGGAAAGGTGAAATATAATGTTGACCAGAATGCGGTCGGAGTGTTTTATCATATGAATAAAATCATAAAGAGCTTCATTCAGAAGAGAAACGTGTGACATCGTTGAACGTGTTATTCACAGCAGTGTGAGCATGAACCCATGGACTGAGAATGAGTGTGTGTGTGTGTGTGTGTGTGTGTGTGTGTGTGTGTGTGTGTGTGTGTGTACACACAGGAGCAGAAGGACCGTTTCCTGCGCTGGTTGCGGCGGCAGACGGACGGATCGGCTGGCGTTCTGCGGTCGGCGGCGGGCGTCCTGAAGGTGCTGCGGGCCGGAGACGAGCCGCCCGATCTGGGCGACGGTGAGCGGGCGTTTCACACCGAGCCGCCCGAGAGCTTCTCTGAGCACTTCAGCCTGCAGACGTACCAACGGCACCTGCGGACGCAGCGGCTCGGCCAGACCGTCATCTACGCCGACGTCACGTCCACCACCATGGACCTGCTGGACGGGTACGTAAGTTAGGAGAGCTGCTCTCGCGCTCGTATGGAGGGCTGCAGCTAATTTAACACTCGACTGAGCTCACAGCGGTCAGACGCTAATAGAGCCTTTGTGTGCGGCTGGACTCGCGCTGGGACGCGGCCAGCGGACGGACGGCAGGTGGAAGCCATTAGAGCTGTCATAACGTTTGACAAATGGACGGCGGAGCGCGGCTGAAGTGATTGGTAGTGACAGTGTTGTCATTAGGCCTGTAAGGTAACCAAAAAAGAGGCCGTGGAAAAAAAACATCTACAGTTTGATTTCCCCTGGCCTGATTATCAGAGTAATTTCCAGATGTCCCCTGTTACACTCTGATTAAGTGGTATTATTCTAGTATGAGAGTCCTGAGTGGGCGGCGTGTTGGACAGGAAGCTGAAAACGGCGAGCGCGGATCGAGCCTCGCAGCTGCCAAACATCAGCGCTTTAGCCTCCACGTTCACATCTCTGCACTTCTGTCCGTCACCGAGTCGCCCGCGGCCGTCCGTCAGTGTGGAGCAGGACGAGATCACGGCCTTCATCCGTCTTAATAGTGTGTTGATTTGATGATCAGTTGAGCTGCAGATGAAGAGATGATTGATTCATCTGACTGTGTGTGTGTGTGTGTGTGTGTGTGTGTACAGGTTTATATTACATTTTTGGGGAACATTTAATATAAACCTGTACACACACACACACAGTCAGATGAATTACAGGCCTAATGACAACACTGTCACTACCTCACAAGGATAGATAGACCTGAGATCACCTACATTATGGGGAGCAGCCAGAGTCTCCATGGGGGAAATGGATTAATAATCAAACTAAATTATGTTTTGTTAAAAATTCAAAAATGCAAACAGTTTTCTGTGATGGTTAGGGTTAGTGTAGGGCGATAGAAAATACGGTTTGTACAGTATAAAAACCATTACGCCTATTGAATGTCCCCACAATTCACAAAAACAACCCTGTGTGTGTGTGTGTGTGTGTGTGTGTGTGTGTGTTTGATCAGAGCATTAGCGCTCTGTTTGAGCAGCACACACTAATAATGGGCAGCTCGAGACTCTCACTGTTTCTCACAAGGTCACAAACGGAGCAGAGCCTCAGTGACCCCGTGACCCCGTCACGTCTCTATTAAAGCACCGCTCTCGTCTCACTCTCTCGTTCTCAGGCTTTACTCGTCAGATCTTCTACACGCTTTCAATTCTTGTACTGCTTTTTCAACAAATCTTTTTATACAAACGATACAATCTGCTTTTTCTGATTCCCTGATTAACACCGTTCGGCCGTTTCAACCCTGCGAAGCCTGACGTGTGAAATAATAGTTTAATAATAATAAATAATTTTTTTTTTTTTTTTTTTTTAATGGAACAGTTTATTGAACATTTAGACAAAATATGTTTTAAAATATTCGTGTTTTTTTTTTTTTTTTTTCTGATGCATCAGGCTTTTATGGCTGATATAGTGAAAATATAGAGGAAAAACAACTAAATTTATTCAAAGACCCAAAATGAGCAAAAATATATAATTTGCTGCAGATGCTGATATTTATATGGAAAGTGATAATTCTGATGCTAATCAGTGAGATCTTCATAACAGTATAGCAGATACTTGCAGAAAATGCACATAAATCAATGTCTCAGTAAGATGATTTTTAAATTCTTAGTTTTATGATCAAAGCTCTGTAGTTTTAAAACATATAATGCAGCCTGACGATCACATTTGATACTCATGATTTTGGATAATCGAGTGAACCTGCTTCAGTTCAGTTGAAATATTACTAACAATATCAAAGTTATTCTTGATAAAAATCAGTGCAGATTTGAAAGCAAAAAGACACGTGAAGCACAAGCTGAAGGACGTTTGTACAATTTTCCTTGATAGAAGACTCCAAACGATCAGTCGGACACAGAAGATCGAGCGCGACCGGTTTATCGGTGACGTTTCAGCGTGGACGATTGTTGCGTGATCAGGTGGTTTTGCGTGTCACTGATTCTCGTCTGTAAGTCCAGCTGACGAACGACCTTTCGCTGCTTATTTGAAGATCTTTATCATTAGTCAAAGCATTTCTCTTCAGGCCGTTCTTTTTTCTTCTGAAGATGTTCATCACAAAACATCATATGATGATTTATTTCCTTTATTTTCCTGCTTTTGTGGAGGAGTCGAGCTCAGACTGCTGGAGGAGACGCTGTTTTCCAGCGGTCAGATGTCTTCCTCTCCTCGGAGCGTAATTAACACAAACACACTGAGGTCGTCCTGTCGTGTAGCGATCGGTGTTTGTTTTAACAGTGAATCCAAAACCCAAACTGACACCGTGTGGAATTAAACGCCACTTCCTGTGAAAACACCGGCTCTGTGTCACGAGGCCGAAGGAGCCGCGGCCCAACAGCCCCAGCGTCGGGTTAGTACATGAAGTCAAATTAGTCCAATTGACCTGCGTGATCCAGCAGCAATTACCTCAAATCGCAAGCAGATGCTCGTCGTTTCAGTTCTCATTCTCGTACATCTGGAGCTCGACGCTGTTGAGGAGCCGAGCGGCTCACGAGCGCCGAGATCGAGTTTCAGTGACCCGATGGGCTTAATCTGAAGCTCGGGATGAAGATCTGTGTGTGTGTGTGTGTGTGTGTGTGTGTGTGTGTGTGTGTGTGTGTGTGTGTGTGTGTGTTCAGTGTGTGTGTTCAGTGTGTGTGTTCAGTGTGTGTGTTCAGTGTGTGTGTTCAGTGTGTGTTCAGTATGTGTGTGTGTCAGTGTGTGTTTTACTAATAGCAGAAACTGATTGATCAGCTCTGTCTCTGTTTGGAGATGGTAATTGCTGCAGCAGCTTCTGAAACAGGATTTTCCCAATTAATCACATTTACAGATTAGACTGATCGATCATCACATTTATGCTCTGCCTGATCAATACTAATATACTTATGCTAATTGCTGAAAATCCACTTTCAGCGACACGCATTGATGTGTTGTGTGTGTCATATTTCTGCACTTCTGTCCCTAATCACACACGACACACTTACACTGCGCAGTGTGCACTCGCCGTCCAGCGGATGAGGGTTATACGCTTGTTTAGTCGTCAGCATCTGAAAGTCGCTCCACTTTCTTTACATAATTACAGCTGTGATCATCGAGTTCATGAACACCTAGTTTCTTTGCATCTCAGTATTTGAGTGAATTTTTCAGTGTGAACACACTAATAACACTATTTAGAGTAGTGCATGAAGATTCAGTGCACTTTAGATGTACATGTGGTGTGTGTGTGTGTGTGTGTGTGTGTGTGTGTGTGTGTGTGTGTGTGTGTGAGAACGACACACTCAAAGGCCTTCTCTGTGTCCGTCTGTGTTCTGATCATCAGTTCATCTGTTCACTCAGCTTTATTTCTACAGTACAGATTGTTTCACAGTAATAAACAGGAAAATAACAGAATCAATAATGCAAATTTCATCAAATTTGAGACTCTTTCAGATTCTGCAGTAAAGACGCTCAACGGTCGGCGCTAGTTCTCTGTGGATCGTGTGAATCTTCAGAGTTTAATCGTGTTTGTTTCTCTGCAGTGAGAGACTGAGATTCGTTCATTGTTTGTGTCTTAATTACTAATGGTGCGTCTTTTCTTCCGTCTCTCTTTTCAGGCCGTTACTGAGACTTTTCTTCTCTAAAGCTGCAGACGAACGGCTTTCACAATGAGATTAACTGAGCCTCATTGAGCCGCTAAGAGCATTACTGTGTGTGTGATCCACGCTGATCTCATATTTGTGTTGCTGAAATTAATTTGTTGCCTCTTTACATGTTAATCTGAGAGGGATTGATTTCTGCCAAACAAAGACGAGAGCGAGAATCGGCCTTTCTGAGAGCTTCGCTGTAGTTTCTGAGTTTTTACTTTTATCTCTTTATCAGAAGCTTCGATCTGAACGCGCTTACAGTAGTTCTGCTGGTGTCGTATTTTCACGCTGGCATTGAGCGCACGATTCTGGTGTTTCTATCGTCGTTTTCAACCAAATAAACGCACAAAATACGTGCTTCATTTCTTCATTCATTTTGGTGATTGTAGTTTGTAGTGTTGCGCTGTTTGTCTGTCGTTTGTCTTTCACTGTGTAAAAAAATTCTACAGAAATGAGACCAAAATATACAAGCCACACAAACCCGATTTATACCTGTCCATTCTCAAAAAATCACTTACATATGGAAACACACACACACACACACGCACTCACACACACGCACTCACACACACACACACACACACACACACACACACACACACCACTCGTGCACACACACACACACACACACACACACACACCACTCGTACACACACACACACACACACACACCACTCGTGCACACACACACACACACACACACCACTCGTGCACACACACACACACACACACACACACACACACACACACACACACACACACACACACACACACACAGGTCGTGTCTGTCTCTCTGCTCTGTTAGTGGTTGATGTTCTTATTAAAAGTTCATTTGTGCGGCTGAAGGACTCAGAGCTGCGGCTGCTGCTGATGCGCGGGCCGGCGGCGGCGTCACGATCTGCTCGCGGGGGTCTGAGCGGCTCCTGACACACTGTGAAAGCTCTCAATTAGCCGCTCGACTGCAAGCGTCTGCTAACGGCCACTGCCGCACCGAGGTCATGATCTCAGGCTCTGCGTGTGTGTGTGTGTGTGTGTGTGTGTGTGTGTGTGAGAGCTGGAGCACAGAATGAAGATCTGCAGTCATTTTCCTGCAGTGTTTTGCACATTTCATTCTGCTGGTGTTTTCAGTAGTTCTCCGTGTCAGCGTTTGACGCCTCAGACCGCCAGGGTTTCTGTTTTTGCTGTTTTTTCTCGTTTCTTTGCTCTCGCGAGTACGTCTCGTTCAATTAAAACTCTTTGAGAAAACAAATTCCTCCGTCGGTGAATTAGCATGTGTGGTTGAAAAAACAGTGACCTGACGGACGGACGCATGAGCGACCGACACTGGACACACTGTTTCACTGTGAGCTCTGATAGCAGCGACCCACGATGCAGCGCTGGCCGTTCTGATGCAGCGCCGCGCTTGAATAGATGGATTACAGAGCCGCGTCTCTTTGCATCTGAATGCTGCTCTCTGTGTGTCTCGGCTTTGAGCGGCTCAGAAGATTGAAGTCGTGAGCTTAAGCTCTTCTGTAAATGTATTTGCTCTAAATGACACACAGATCCCAGATTCCCGAGCCTGTAACGCTGGAGAAACACTCGTCAGGCTGCTTTGACTGAAACGTTTGACTGATTTCAGAAGGAAAATGTGATGAACGGCGAGACGCAGCAAACATCTCAGTGTTATTAAACTTCTGTGAGAATAATCGAGATTGACCCGTCCAGCATCAGTGTGTGTGTGTGTGTGTGTGTGTGTGTGTGGAGGTCAAGTGGATGGCTGCTTTCTTTTGTGGAGGTGTTATTTGATAGGGCTGCAGGGATAAAACAGGGGTCAAAGGTCAATTACAGTGCAGCAAGCGTGGAGTTGTCCAGTGAACATGCAGTGAAACGACTGTTCTCCAGTGAAGGTGTGACCGTGATCAGAGCGTGTGTCCCCTGCCGTCTGACGCACATGTATTCCCTCTCTTCCTCCTGCAGGTTGGTGTCACAGGCGCCACAGGAAGTGGGGTTAATCGCCATAGCAGCGCGTCAGACTCAGGGCAAAGGTCAGCAGGTTTCCATCAGCTTTCACACAGCCGCGTTAACTCTGGTTTAACATGTAAACGAGTGTGTCATTCATTAATGGGGTGTGTGTGTGTGTGTGTGTGTGTGTGTGTGTGTGTGTGTGTGTGTGTGTGTGTGTATGTGTATAGGCCGCGGAGGGAACGCGTGGTTGAGTCCGCTGGGCTGCGCCATGTTCACTCTCCACCTGCAGGTTCCTCTGAACTCACGGCTCGGACAGAGACTCCCGTTCCTGCAGCACCTCGTAGCCCTCGCTGTGGTGGAGTCTGTGAGAACACTGCCCGGATATGAGGTGCTCACACACACACACACACACAAAACTCATTCTGTGTGATTTATAAGCCTTTTGAAAAGTGGGGACATGGGAATGTCCTCATAAGTCACCTCTTCCTGTAATACCCATGTCATTATACACATTTGTGGCCTGATATGTCACAAAAACATGCACACACACACACACACACAAACACACACACACACACACACTCTGAACACACACACACACTGAACACTAAGTCAAGTCAAATAAGAGATGAGAGTTTATTTGTGTCTTTTCCACTCTACTGAAAATAACACATTCATTCTTGAAGTTTTCTTTCATACCGCACTTACACAGTGTAAACAAACCATATTTTCCCTCTTTCCATTTGGATCTAAATGGACGAGACTTCTGCTTCTTTGAGGTGAAGAGCAAGTCACATGACTCAGTCAAACTGAAGCAGTGAATCACATGACTTTTGCGTCACAGCTCTGCTCTATGAATGGATGCAAGCGTCAGTCATATTTCCATGTGTTTGTGCAGGACGTCGACCTGCGGCTGAAGTGGCCCAATGACATTTACTACAGTAACCTGATGAAGCTCGGCGGGGTTCTGGTCAATTCCAGCATGACGGGTCAGACCTTCAGCCTTCTGATCGGTGAGGTCTCGCTCCGCATCAGCGCTTCACTTCGTTAGCGGTGTCACGCGTGACGTCTGTCGTGTTTCCCGCAGGCTGCGGCTTCAACGTGAGCAACAGCAACCCGACCGTCTGCATCAATGACCTGGTGCGGCAGCAGAACCGGGAACACGGACGCAGCCTGGACGCGCTGGACCCGGCGCAGCTCATCGCGCGAACGGTCACGCTGCTGGAGCGCTTCGTCTCGGACTTCCAGCTGCGCGGACCGCAGGCGCTGCTGCCGCTCTACTACAGCCGATGGGTGCACGGGTGAGACGCGCCACGCTCCGCTCATACATCACCTGTGTGTGTGTGTGTGTGTGTGTGTGTGTGTGTGTGTGTGTGTGTGTGTGTGTGTGTGTCAGGGGCCTGACGTGTGTGTGTGTGTGTGTGTGTGTGTGTGTGTGTGTGTGTGTGTGTGTGTGTGTGTGTGTCAGAGGCCTGACGTGCGTCTGTGTGTTTCAGGGGCTCACGTGTGCGTCTGTGGAGCGAGGACGGGCCCGAGGCCGAAGTTCTGGGTCTGGATGAGAACGGCTTTCTGCAGGTGAATTCGGGGGATCAGGGCGTCGTGTCCGTGCAGCCGGACGGAAACTCCTTCGACATGCTGAGGAACCTCGTGGTGATCAAGAGCAGCTGAAGTAGTTTTGCTTAAACATCATTTAATAAATTTAAATTTAAATTCTAAACATCATTTAGCAGAAACATCTCCTTCTCTTTCTGGGTCGTTTCGTGGCTGATTTCAGGCATACCGTGAGATGATGTTTGTGTGCTGCGGTGATGTTTTCTTCAGAATAACGTGCACCAATGAATCGTTCACATTTATTCGGTAAACAGCTTCACATTCACATTCAGCGTGACGGACGGACGACACGCTTCCTTCTGTATATATATGGCCTTTAATATGAGCAACATTCTCAGTCTCAGAGAAAGTAACAGATTACAGAGAACATAAACTCAAATCAAATTACGCTCCTACATCTCAAAAAATACAGACATTGATTTGAATTAGTTAAGCAGAAAAATGACGAGGTTAAAGACGTTTTCCTGCTGTAAGAGACTCACAGTAAAGGCCGATTGCTCTGATGAAGTTCAGGTCGTTATTGATCCGTTAACGACACCATCTGACTGACACCTCTTAATGCTTTTAATTGTTATTTCTCTTTAGATTGAGGTGATTTGTATGTTCATATCAGGTCATCAATTAAATCTGTCAATATCACTCAGTATTTTGTAATGATCCATAGTTTGTAAAATGATATGGATGATCCCTTTTAAAGAAGACATTCCTGAATTGTACAAAATTAAATAAAATGATTGTGACTGACGTGTTTGTTCCATCAGTGAAGCGCCGTGTGTGTGTGAGTGAGAGAGAGAGAGAGAGAGAGAGAGAGCGTGTGTGTGTGTGAGTGTATGTCAGTGTATGGGTGAGTGAGTGTGTGTGTGTGTGTGTGTGTGTGTTTCCTGGCAGTGTCACATTCATCCGCCCTCGATAACTAGCAGCTCATCTGTCATCTTCACCTCGTGCTTCAGTCTCGTCTTGATGAGGTGAAAATATTCCTCAAGCTTCGCTAAACGGTCTGAGATCTTTCACCTCATTACAAACACATTAATCGGCCGCCACTTTCTCACATTCACAGCGATCGGTGTTACTCGATCGTCGATATGATTCTTCAGGTGGTCCGGCGCTCGACTGGACACATCTATCCACAAAAGCCTTTCTAAACTGCTCAGCCTCTAGAAATCATTAAGCAAATAGCTCTCCTCAGATCCACAATATCCTGTTAAACAATTTCAGCTGGAGGGTCTCTGAAGGTCAACACAAATCTATCATCTCTAATACCGGCTGCATAATACCAGATTCCAATCTTCTCTCCCCAGAGACGGACACGGAGCCTGTTGGCTCTTCTTCAAAATCATAAAAAACAGCAGTCTTCATCAACAAACAAACAGAGCCAGTATTAACCCTCTCCCAGCCCTTCATCGTGAGGAGTATTAGATCTCGAAGCGCTTCATCAAAAGCTTTATGAGACCGGCGAGCTCTTCTCAAACGGAATCGGAGATGAAAGTTCCGGCACCAATAATAATAAAATGAATAACAAAGTCTTCTGCTTTTGTTCGGCATTTTGTTTCTAAGAGACCACAACACGCTCACATGTGTCACCTCATGTTTATTGAGTCTAAGCAAACTAGCTCCAGTCATTTTAGTATCATCTGTCATAAATAATCAAGCTGCAATGTGGTCCACGCCAATAAATATGCCCATCACTTGTTTATAGCAGCTAAATATCAGGACGTCAGACACAACTGAAGGACCGGTTGAAAACCTGCAGGATTGGTTGTTCAGCAACAGAAAACTGGACCCAATACATTGTTTTTCTTCAGATGTCCATAGAAATCGTATCATTCCAGCTCAGAAAGGCAATGTTCAGAAGTTCTTCTCTTAAAGCTGAAGTGAGACGTTGTGTTTGTCAACGTCCTGAAGAGTGAAACTCTGTGACGCTTTCAGAACATGAATCTGTGCGATTACTTCCGACTCAACCAATCACGTGAGTCTATCTGTCTAACGAGCCAATGACAGATGAGGGGGTGTAATTCAGTTTGGTGGTGTAGAATTCACACACTTCACCTTAAAGTTCTGAAATTTGTCTGTAGTTACAGAAATCCTGCCGAAACGTTTCTTTTAAATGGTTAAATTAGATTAAATGTTTTCATTTGGTAAATAATGGCACAAAAGCATGTTTCAAATACAGTATGTGGATCATTGTCAGTCTGGACACACTTGCATATCTCTGAGTTTAGTGAACAGTATCGTGCAGCAAATATGAGGCTCATCTGGAGACCCTGAATGACCGATACGTATTTAAGCTTCTCCTTCGTCGGTTTTCCGGACATAATGGCTGTAGTATCCCGCTGAACTGGCTGCATGTTGGGTAAAAATATACTCCATACCTGAAGTTGCTTTATGTGTGAACAGAAAATCTTTGCATAAAACAGTAGAGGAGGCCGGCACCGGCGGCGGTTTCCACGGCGATCCTGAGCGCGTCACCTTTCGTTGCTGATGATGACAGACGTGCCGATGTAATGAGGAACGCGGTGTCCGTCGGGCGCGGGGCTTTGGGTCCGGTACAGGTACGGGTTCACCTCCTCGCCCCGGTAAGCGTCCGTTAAATGGCTCAGAGCGTAGGGTCCTGATGGGAAAGAGCCGTGCTTGGCCAGAACATGGTGGAGGTTCAGAGAGACGTACGGATTCTGCGCCGGGAGGCCCGTTCCCAGCAGCACCCTCTTCTCCTCCGTGTCGTTCTGATCTGAGAGCCTGGCTGCACCGCTCCTGTTCTCGTACGGCGGGTCCATCACACACAGCCTGCGCTGGCCGAAGCCCTGGAGCGCATGATGCCGTCTGGCCAGCGCCGGTCCGGCCCGCTCGTCCTCTCGTCCTCTGCAGCCGTCGGTGCCGCCCTGGTTCTGACCGGGTTCCTCTTTAAAGGCAGTGCCGGGTCTGTAGCCCCCGTGCAGCAGCTGGGCTGCGAACGCGCCGTCGGCCGCCGAACCTGATGGACACAGAGTTGGTTAGACATGCCGGTCGTTCTCTGTGAATCTTTCTGAATTGATTCCATTTGATTCACAGTGAAATTCATTATGTTTATATTATATTGTTTACTAGTTTAGCTGACGCAAGTTGTAATTTTTGACAAAAAGCTTTTTGTTCAAAATGTTGCTCTTTTAATGAAACTTTCCCACATTCAACTGTTGATAAAAAAAGAATGCATGAAGCTAAAATAAAATGGCTTTTTGTTGTTTAAAAGCAGAGTCTCTGTTCTTTGTTTTAAAATATATTGACTGATCAGATAGTCATATAACAAAATATTTTGAGCCATTAAAGATTTATGAAAATGATCAAAAATGCTGCCGGTGGCTGGCAACTTTCTTTTCAATGGGGAAAGTGATCTGGCGACACTATCAGATGAGAAGAAAAACTTGAACTGAATTGATCTGAATACTGACTAATGTCTTCTGTAGAGCCTCTGCTTTTTAACAAAAAAAAACATTATTCTAGCTCATGCATTCTTTTTTTATCAACACTTGAATGTGGGAAAGTTTCATAAAAAGAGCAACATTTTGAACAAAAGGCTTTTTTTTTTGTCAAAAACTACAGCGTGCGTCAGCAATGCTTCTATCGCTTGTTTCTGCTTCTTTGCCTGTGTTTTGAGCCGGAGATTCTGTACTCTTTCAGAACACGCGTAATAGCGCCCCCTACAGTATAACAGTGAAAACATGGAAAGCCTGAAATTCCATCAATGGCGGGGAAAGAGTTGAAGTTAATCAGTACAGCCGTGCTATCTGTCCGTCTGTCTGATCTAAACTCTGTGATGTGTGTGTGTGTGTGTGTGTGTGTGTGTGTGTGTGTGTGTGCGTGTGTGTGTGTGTGTGTGCGTGTGCGTGTGCGTGTGTGTGTGTGCGTGTGCGTGCGTGTGCGTGTGTGTGTGTGTGTGTCGATACCTGAGTATGCGCTGCAGGCTGCAGGAGTTTGCAGGTGCGCCGCAGGTTTATTTGCGCAGCTCCAGGGCGACTGCAGCGAGGAGAGGACGTGCCGTCTGGAGGGGCTCGGGGTCGCCTGTGCTTTCCGGCAGTCGCTGGAGGTCTGCGTGTGCGTGTATGTGTAGGACGGAGGCAGCGCGTGAGACGGATCCTGGACGTGCGTCAGTGAGACGGGGCTCTGCTCCCGGCAGGACGACAGGCCCGACTTCCAGGACGGAGACTCCAGTTTATCGGCATGCAGCGAGGTCTGGAAACCAGAAGCACTCGACGTCACGTACACGTCAGAAGCCGCACGCGTCGGTGCGCTCCCGGGTGAGTCTGTCAGCGCTTTTACCTGTGAATACGGAGATGCTTTGGGTTTGCTTTTGATTTTGGCTGCTTTGGCTTTCAGCTGTTTGCGTGAGTCCTGAGGAGCTGCGAGACAGTTCTTATAGGAGAGCGACGGTCTGGATCTGCTCTGGTCCTGAGAGAACTGCATCTCTTTGTACTCCACGTCCCTGCGGAGAGACACGGCATCAGAGAGCAGATTCTGTCTAAACGCCAAATGCTGTTAGGGAGGTGAAAGGTCACTCACGTCAGGACGTAGTTGACGCTGACGATGCAGTGCGGCCGAGACGAGCGGCTGTTGTGAACGATGGTGGCGCAGCTCTGCACCCAAACCCAGCCGCCGTGTTTGGACAGCATACGGTAGTATTTGGTGGTCACCTGACCCTTCACCAGCACTGAGACACACAGAGCACTTCACCAGTTGATTCACTGTCAAGCGTTTCCATGCAAACACTGTTCAGTCGTGTTAGTAGAACGAACACATTCATGCCGTTGGTGTCGACTCGAGTCGATGTAGATGATCTACAGAGTATCTAATGAAAGTGTGTGAAGCGGAACGCATGCAGCGACTCACGTAAATGATGTGCGAATCGCAGGTGGAAGACGTCACAGCCGTGGACGTGATGGTAGAGAGTCTTCTCGATCAAATCCTGCGGCTCATAACCGGTTAACTCGGCCACCCTGACACACAAACACACTCCAGTGAGACACAAACACGTTTCATAAGATTGTTTGTTCATGAAAGGGGCTCCTTGTGACGTCTGAATGTGTTCCTATGACGGTTTCCTGTGCTGTTTTTTTGTTTCTATCAATGGCTTAAAATGATTAAAAATCACAGCTGATATTTTTCTTCTGGTCAGTTCAAGTCTGTAAGAATTATTGGTGCGTTCAAGTTCATATTTACAAGTTGGAAAGTGGTAATTACAATGTCAAGTCACTTTGATCGGAGCAAGATGGCGACGGACCATTTCTACAAAACATTCAACAAGATTTTTTAACTGTATTTGAATGAAATAAAATGATAAAGAACGCACGTTTCTGTGTAATGTTTTTATTCATTTTATGAAGATATAACTGTATTGTTATTTTGTACTATCTTATTTTGTACATGCAACTTAGCTAGTTTTATTGTAAATGGAAAAAATAATAATTTTATTAATTTCAACAAATTTCAACAAATGATGTTCATGTGTGTTCACTGCAAAACATGATGTTCTTCCTCAGTGTTTCTGTCTTGTTTTCCAGCACAAATACCTGAACATTCTTAAATCAAGATACATTTACTGGAGAAGAGAAATGACTGAAGATATGAAGAATTGTTTTCTGATAAATTTGTCAAAATTAAATGATGTGCTTAAAACAAGAACGGATAACTACCAGAAAATAATCTTAATTTGAAAGGGAAAAAGATCATTTATCGGACCCCATTAGCAGATATTTTTAAGCACAAACTCACTTCATTTTGACAATTTTTTCACTAAAAATTCTTAATATCTTCAGTCATTTCTCTTCTCCAGTAAATGTATCTTGATTTAAGAATGTTTAGATGTTTGTTCTGGAAAACAGGACAGAAACACTGAGGAAGAACATCATGTTTTGCAGTGTTCAGCGGGTAAATACGACCTTTCCGACATGACTGAATGGACCTTATCAACTGTGGAAATGAAAGAGCTGCATTGAGAGATACAGAATTCCGTGCTGAAACAGCAAGAGTAGTGTTCACATGAGGTCACGTGTTTCAGCTGAACCTCACCTGCTGTCCAGGAAGATGAGTTTGAGATCGAGGCTCGCGCGGAACATGAACATGTTGCTGTGGAGTTTGATCTCCGTGACGCCGCTGGGCGGAAGCGACTGACCGACCGCCACCAGCCCGACGATCTGATAGCACGACTCGTACAGAGACACGTCCATCACGAACTGACGGATCTTCAGGTACCCGCTGCAGTGAATCACCTGCAGGGATCAGATCGGTTCAGTGTTTAATGTGGAGCAGATTCGCTTCTCGTCATCTGGAGCGCCTCAACCGAGAGCGCGCGGCCTGTCAGAGCTCATGTCTGTGGAATGAGGTCCACACACACACACACACACACACACACACTCACACACACACACACTCACACACACACACACTCACATATTCACACGATTAATTTGTTTACGTCCTGCTGACCTGCGCCGCGCGCCTCTGAATCCAGCGCGTGATTTATTCTTTACTTAACATAACCCACTTGTTATTGCCAATGTAAATTTTAAACAAATCTCCAAAGCTTGATGTATGAAAGCTTATCCAGCTCGAATTCGTGCTCGTGCGAAACGGGTGGAGACACTGGAAAATGTGGCGTCATCGGCGCGAGCTGTCATCGATTCATGAGTTTTTGCTGCAGTGAATCAGATCCGATTATGATCATCAGTTCATGCAGCAGAATCTCGATCAAACTCTGCTAAACAAAAGTGAATGGCAAACGAATCTGGCTTCACAGTGGCTCTAGATGTGAACTCGAGCTCTTGACGAATGTTTGCCTTGCTTTTTTCGTAATAACATTTGCAATGCAAAACTCGGGTTTGAGACGCGCGCGCAGAAAATAACGCCCCGCAGGAAAGTAACCATCAGAATATCATTTTACCGGCCATCATCTGATTTGTTCCGAATGAAAACATGTTCGGGTGTTTCAGCTGAAGAGACACAAACTCACCTTATATCCGCCGCACGTGAGTCCCGCGTTCCGCTTCGCCAACACACACTTCATCCGCAGGAAGAACGAGCGCTCGAGCTCAAACTCTGGAACACACGGACCAGAAGAGCCTTGTGATAAATATAGAGCGTTTCATTTCGTTTAATTTCATGCGTGTGTGTGTGCGCTCGTACCCTGTAGGAAGTGCGGGTGCAGCGGCGGGTGCGCGCTCAGCACTGCGCTCATCTCGTCGTGATCTGACGGATGGATGTACTCAAAGATGCTGTTACCAGTCAGTTCCACCTATAACACATGATACATCATTATTCACAGTCATTTTACCTTCCCCTGATATCTGTCAGGTGGTCTGAACCCAGTCTGAAAAGTGAAAAACCCAGATTAAGATGACTGAGAATCCGTGTCATTTAAGAAGATTACATCAACTCACAAAAATGCCTATTGTGAACAGGGTGTGTATTCACCCGTTTAAGGGTGTGTGTGTGTGTGTGTGTGTGTGTGTCGGGCTGAAGCTAAGCTCCTGTTTGTCTGAAATTGATCTGCGTCCATCTCAAAGAGACAGTCTGATTCCCGCTGCAAAAAGTTCATGTATAAAAACACGATTTGCATGTGAAAACAAAAGCGGATTCTGTGCAGGACTTTGATCCATTTTTGTGTGTAAATTAGCAGGGCACATCAGACACAGGGAAGGTCACTTCACAGCACTTCAGCGACAAATTACTTTCTCGGCAGCTGCGGCGGAGACGCTAATCTGATCTTTGTAGTGCGGCGGCGCGCTGAGGCGCAGGAGCGCGCAGGAATGTGCACTTTACTAAACATACTGCGTTTGTGTGTTTCAGAGCAGATCTGGAGTCCTGCTGCACACCAACACACAATACCGTCCTGTCAGAGTCCGAGTGCGAACATAATGAATTCCCTGTCGACGCCGGTTGCGTTTCAGCGTTTTGCCAATGAAGTCTCAGTCTCGGTCTGTAAGCCGTTCTCGCTCACATTCTCCTCGTCGTCCACCAGTAACCAGCCCATTTGAATGCTCAGTAGTCAGTAGACACAGGTGTTCCCACATTAACAGCTTCATTTGCGTCGTCCCGTGTGATTGGGGCTCGTCTCTTGCGGCCGCCGCTGTTTTGACTAGGCAATAAAAACAGCGTTTTCCCTTTAACTCACCCGTGACTCGAGTCTGGATCTCCACACAATCCATCAAGGTCATTGCCAACATCTTGCCAATTGTTTTCTTTTAATGCTCCTCAAATAAATTAAAATGTTCACCTCCTGACTCCAAGAAGCGCATTTTTAATTTCTATTAATTTTTTTAATGCTTTTTTTTTTTTTTTTTTTGTCTTGATGTGCGACAGCATTGGTCAGTAAACACGGAGTAGTTTCTATTACAGCTGCTGAAAAAGAGACTGTAACATCTTTGACGTCTTTGTCTCTTTTCTTCTTTTGAAAAGCAAGAGCTGTTGTTGCAGCACAAATATTTTCTCATGTTCCTCCACAGACATTTACCCGTCAGTTTACTTCCACCTCTGAAGGTTCTGCAGGCGTTATTTCCAGGGTCAATATTCTTCTCTTCACTGAAGCTTCAGTTTCTCAGAGAGACTCTGAAGTCCTGCTCATGTTGGTTTGATCCAGTTTTATTCTGTCAGGACAGAAGTGCGTGGAAGAGCTGTGGTCTCTCAGCATACAAACACACGATGAGTTTCTAGAGAATTGTGTTTGGCCATTTTTTGAATGTGTGTAAAGTTCATTTTCTAACTTTATGAATCTGTGCCACCAGTTCAACTGTGCTAGAAATACTAAAGTATCAAATCAGCCCAGAAGGATTTCTTAAAGGCACAATTCACCCACAAAGCCTTCATTTACTCGCTCTCATGTCACTCCAGAAATGTTGAGAAATGTCCATACAGTGGAAGTCAATGGACACAAATGCTGTTTGGTTCCAAACGTTCTGAAAAATATCTTCTTTTGTGTTCAGCAGAAGAAAGAAACTCACACTGGTCTGTAAGGACGTGAGGGTGAGTGTTTTCATTTTTGGATGAACTATATACCTTTAGGGCTTATATAATGACTGCAGTAATGGCTGCTGCAAAAATTGCCGTCACAGATAAAAAACAGATAAAAAATCCTTCCCTAATCCTAATCTTACAACTTTTAAACTCAATCCTAACAGCTCAATATCTCAAAATCAAAATGTTATTTCACATTAATTATAATTTACAATATTACTATTTTAAATTGTATTTTGATTAGTTAAATACTATATTGGTTTTCTTTCAAAAACATTCTTAGTGTTTTATAACTGTTATTTTGACTGTGTGTGTGTGTGTGTGTGTGTGTGTGTGTGTGTGTGTGTGTGTGTGTTTGGTTGATCCAATGGTGTGACACAGAAAGCTCTCTTTACATGCCCAAAAGTAAAATCTAGACATGTTAAACAAACTCAACCTCAGTGTTTTTCTTCAGACTTTCTTCAGATTTTCTCATTGTCTGAGTTTCTCAATAGAGGCACAATATAAGAAACAGCGATACTGAGCAAACAGTCTGTGAATAGATTCACTTCACATTCTCCAGATAGTATTATAATGACATTCTTCTGGAAGTTCATGTGGTCTCAGTTATGTGTGTGTTGAAGTGATACGAGACTTTGGCCTCGGACTGACCCTGATTTCATCTTAAACTCTCACCTGTGACAAACCCAGATGTACTGAAGCTGTTTCTGAGATGTACATGATTTTCCCGTCAGACGCGACGACAAACACAAACCCGTCCAACGTCTGAAAAACACGTGATATCATATGATTCATTTGCACAATCATCAGACGCGTTTCAAGACATTAACATCAAATATAACGTTGTTTTAAAAGCCTCGCACCTGCAGCAGGTGAGATCCCAGATCTTTGGCCATGAGGTCCAGAGGACTGACCCGTGATGACTGACCCCAGGCCTCTCCGAGACCTCACAAAAAACACAGAAACAGATTCAAAAACCGACGGAAGAACCTTCAAAACTTTCATTAGCGCTCGAATCCCGTCACCAATAAACGGCATCATCATTCCTCTGAGAAGCTGGTGTTTTAATAATGATATATAGTTTGGGATGTGAAGAATTAATTTAGCAAAATTAGCAAAAGTGGACTGTCTTAGAATTGTAAACTAATTTAAACTGCAAATTTACTTTTCAACTTCACGTGGACAATCTAAAAAAAAAAAAAAAAAAATTCTGTGGATTTGTGTAAAATATTATTTCCCTGAAGCCTTAACGTGTAGCCTATATTATATTATATTATATTATACCTTTATAATAACTAACTTTATTATTATAAATTTCAATTAAGCAATTTTAAGTCAAATATATATATTGTAGACAGATAGGCTTCTGTTAAAAAGGTCAATTACAGAATTACAATAACACATTATACTAAAGCATAATTTAATATTACTGATTTGAAATTACTGCCTCTATGTAGCCGAAAATGGAAATTAAAAGAAATTAATTAATGGGAACCAAATGTTAATGTTAATTTTGATTTTAGGACCATTGCGATCCGACATGGAGTCTTTATTTTATTCCATTTGTGAAATATTTATCCCGAATACAATTTGAGATGTTATGATTCATTATAAATTCAGCTTTTGATCAGTAGAAGATTTTGACTCTAAGCAAATGTCTTTAACAGCGACGGAAAGAGAAAATGACTGAATCTGTGATGGTTTAGTTGATTTTATGAGTTGATAAAATGTATGTTAATTACAAACAAAAGAAAGAAAAAAACAGACAATAATTTTCTTTTAGAAACTAATTTTCAAGGGCTGCTAACCCTAATCGTAATCAGATTCATTTCATCACGCAAAGCACTTCTGAATTTCAAAACGAACTCAGAAATATATTATTATTATTATTAGGCCTATTATCGTTATTATTAGGATATTTTTAGTCAATTTATTTTTAGACTTTTGGATTTGGATTGGTTAGACTAGTTGACTTAACGAGTAAATAAACAACCATTTATTTATTTATTTATTATTATTATTATTATTATTATTATCATCATCAAATGCTTTAAGATTAATTTAATGAAATTAAAATAGTCTGTCATTGAAAATGTTCATTTTAAAATTAATTTAGTGAATCATCACAAATAAAAACAAGACAACGAAATTAAAAGGCATTGTGAGATGATCCTATGAACAGCAAATCAAAGGCAAATCCCATCAGGCAATGCTGGAAATCCGTCTCCAATCGAGCTGTAACTTACCGTCTGGAAACACAGCTCTCATTTTCAGGTAGCTTGTGGTCAGTCTGATGATTGACGCTTTGTCCAGCTGAGATGTGATGGCCGAGGGCAGCGGCAACAGTTTGGCCAGTTCATAAAATTCTCCATTTTCTTTTTCTCTTCTTGTCTTCGCAGCATTCTTGGACTTTTCCTTCATTTCTGACACATGGAGAAGATGGACGTGCTGTAAAGCGCTTCAGTCTTTCACAGAAAGAGCCACTATAATAATGGTCACTCGCTACAACATGTTTCACGGTTCATTAATGTTTTTCCTGCTCTTTTCTGTATATGTTGCAGTGAAAGACACGCTACTAAAGGGCCTTTGAGCTGAACCTTCCTGATAGTCCTGCTCTTTGTGAATTAAATCATAAAATGAAACGATGGAGCGAATGGAAATTACCTCGAACACTGACGAAACTCTCCACACACTGAAGGTCTTTCCAGAAGATACTTCAATAAATCAGCCGGTCATGTCGCATTAGATTTTGATTCTGATAACTTCTTATATACTTTAGGAAGGCAGTTGAACTCCATTTCATTGGGAATCACATTCACCGCCACAGTCGCTTTTGGCTTCGACGCGCTTTGACGTTTTGATTTGAAAGATTTAGAAATGACAGATTACAGTGATGCAATAATACTAACTTCTAATAAATCCATGATGATAAGCATACAAAAATAGCATATAAAAATAGTAAAGATTTGTTTACGAACATCTGTTCAATGTGTCGATGTAGCCTACTCCAGTCCTCCATTTCACGAGTTCGTGTTTATTTCCATTTTAAAATGTTTCATTTTCTTTCTTTTTTTTAAAATTCCTCTCGACGCCTGAATATTCCTCTCAAGACTCTTCAGATACCGTTCAGCCTTTCGATTAATCCTGCGCTTTGATCGCCTATGAGAGAGAGAGAGAGAGAGAGAGAGAGAGAGAGGGCGGTTCATGGAGACTGGATGACTCTCGTTACGTCACAGTCTCTTGTGTGTGAGGATTGATGTCTAAAGAAAAAAACAACATTTATTATTGAATTATTGGCTGTCTTACCAAATTACTTTTCTCTATATTAATATTTATTGACATTTAACAATGTAATAATCAGTTTCCGTGTCTGGCGGGAGTGTTGGCTCGTTTGGACCCGACACATTCCGTGGAGAACCGAGTTTCTGAATCGCAACCGCTGTTAATGTAGGACATAAGCGCGCGATTTAAACCGTTATCGGTATTAGAATTGTTTAAGCCGAATTAAGCATTCGATTCGAGTCTCTTTTCGCTGTCACGCGAAAACCGTGAACTTAAATATTTTCAAATAATTCCACCTTGAAGAATAAACCTGATGAAGAGTTATATACCCTGTTGATAATATATGCAAGTTTAGCTTTAGGTTACTCGGGCAAACCATAAACATTCTGGGGATCATTGGGATCTTGTAAAACTATAACTAAATAAATTCTGCATCACTTACAATTGTGTAGAAAGTAGTTTGTGCACATTTGTTTAGAGCTCAGAATAGACTTATAATCTTTGCTTGTTTGTGTGGTGAAAAATATATTTACGGATATTTGAAATAATCCCGCAGTGAGTTATCATGAGCAGATTACATTAAATCAGACACTGATGTATTTGTTCTAAATATTCATTTTTTTACCAGCACGTTTGTTCAGATATTGTGTCTCATTAATGGGTTTGCTCGTGTGATTTGTCTGAAACGCATTTGGTGCACTTTGCGCATTTTATTCTTATTTTGACAGCGTGCAGAATATTTCCCGCGGACAGCAGCGCGCGCGACTGTATAAATGGCGCGAGTGTGTTTGAGCCTCGAGCACAATCAGCACATTTATTTGTGTTGGAGGGTTGGCTGTGATATAAGGCTATCGCTTTCTCTCGGCCTGTCACAGCTGATGGATGAACTTCGGCAGCTCTGGATGGAAAATGCAGGAGGAGACCTCCTTCCAAAACCAGCCTGTCTCGATAGCATGTAGGAATCCACAGACACACTTTAAAGCCGCAAAACTCGCTGTCCTCGTGGGTTCAGGAGAGAGAGAGAGAGTATGTGAGGTGGAGCGACTCTTATTAACCTCTGTTAGCAGAAGCCTCTCACTGCAGGTGTTCCGCTCGCTCGGGCTCTTCAGAGTCTCCAGCACAATCCAGACTTGAGTGATCACAGTCTCCCTCTGTCCTGCAGGGTTAGGGTTAAACTCCACAGACAACAGGGAATCAGTGACCAAAGAGAAGGAAGATGTTCTTCAGGTCAAGCACTCAGATGGGTTTAAATATAAGCTTGTTCGCATGTTGCACTAATCACCATGACGTTCTCTCTATACAAGCTGTAATATACATTTCTAATCAACAGCCTTTATCAAAACTGACATGCATGAAAACATCTTTAACAGGAAAAAAAGCACTTTCTGAATGTGTGTGCAGGAACAGCCTGAACTGATTGAACACAGACAGAAGTGCCAGAGATGAAACTGTTCATGACTGCTGGAGTTTCAGAGCAAAGAGAGAAAATAAACGAGATGTCAGGCTCTGATGATTAATGAGCAGAGGAGTGTATTTAATACCTATTAGTGCTTTATTCGCTGTTGCTCTGCGGGTGTTCGAGATAAAATCATATTCAGTTTCACAGACTCTGCGTTGGTTTTGTATTTGCGATCTCTAAAGATTGTGTGTATTGAATTGACACCCAACTTTACATCATTTGTGTTGTTGGACATATGTAAAATAAAACAATTATTGATGTTTTTATTGAGTGAAAACAAATCTGTCATACATGATTTCATAGAGATCCACATATCCCCTAACACTCGTCACAAACTAAATGTATTTTATTCATATATTAGCCTACTTAAAAAGGAGACTGTGGACAGGTGTTGTTGCAAGTTTAGACCAAAATGAAGTGATAAAGTGACTTGAGGTCCATTACCCTGAAAAGACACACAAAAAACTCCTGACTTTGACATCTATGATCATAAAACCAGATGGAAATCTGCTTTCATTTCCTCTCTTCCTCCGCAGACACTTTTATTCTACAATCATCAGTGCTGCTCAGACTTTATTCAAACCTGTTTAATATATTTGTGTCCAGAGCTTCAAACAGAACATGTTCTTTTTTTTTTTTGCTGCTTTCATCTATATGCAATTTATTTTTTTATTTTATCTTTTATCAAAAAAGAGATACATGCCTCTGAGAAGTTCTGAAAGACATTCATTCATGCTATAAATGTTCTTCTGCATTTGGAATTTGTCAATGTCACGTTGTCATGTGTGTTAGTTGTGAATAGAGCGAGGGTGTGTGTGTGTGTGTGTGTGTGTGTGTGTGTGTGTGTGTGTGTGTGTGTGAGAGATCGTCCTCTATGCCATGATCCCTGCATGCAAAGAGAAGAAGATCAAGGGTAAATGAAAATGTTGAAAGAAATCTGAAGTAAATGAGTTTACAGTTTTGGCAAAGATGAGCATGAATGTATTTACAGTCACTTTTGTAAAAAAAGTATCTCTGATTGATTTGAAACTAAATGGAAAATGCTTTCAGCTAAAAAGAACATGTACATTGTGTTTCGTGTTTGACACAATATTGAAGAAATAACGATCTGAATAATTTGCAGTTTGTATAAAACCGACACTGGAAACACTCATTAAAATGACATCAGGACATTTGCTGTACTATCTTTAAATATTTTGTTCAATATTTGTCACTCACTTATTCAAGTTACAGGCATCATTTAAAATAAGTTTTGATGAAAGTTCAAAATATGTATTCGTATGAAATGAACAGATGTTATATGGAGCTGATATATGTGCATTTATGTTTCAGTTGAGCTTTTTATACAATTATAAGGCAGTAAAGAGTGACTTTGCTCAAATTTTTCTGCACAATTCTGCCCTCTAGTGTTTCACAGTTAAAAACAACAATTGACTTCAGATCATGTTTGAAATATTAATAGCAGTTATGAGTGATATGTATTTTACAGTAGTTTACAATGAGATTTGTAGATCTTGTAGAGGTTTGAAATGGTTTCGGCAGCCTGAGAAACGGCTGCTGAAAATCACTTAATCATTGACCTATTAGACACACAATCATCCTTCTAAACAGACTAAAATGTTTAAACGGCTCGTGTTGTGCTGTTAGATGAAGTGGTTAGCAGTCTCTCTGGAGAGAGTTTACCTCTGTTCACCGTCATTAGTCGAGTCATTTATTAAGAGAAAATCGACACTGTAGAGGCCTGTCAGTCGCTGCACCTGCGGTACATGTGAAGATCGCCTGCAGGCTGCATGAATCAGTGCGTGTGTGTGTGTGTGTGTGTGTGTGTGTGTGTTCAGATTTAGAGTTCAGATCAGTAACATCCAATAAAACTCTGTTCTTTCTCTGACCAACGTGTTCCACAACAACCAAATAAACCCAAACTATACAATTCACCATGAAACCATTGAGCTGCTGTGAATCTGGCTCTTGAATATTCAGTCTCTCATAAGCATGTGGAAAACATTTATTCCACAGGCCTAATGCAGTTTGACCCTGTAAAGCTCCACAATTAGCTGGACTTCACCCGCTACAACCAGACGCATTTCCACCGACTCCAAACGCTCTTCATAAAGTTTTCATAAAGTGTTTTCAAAATAGTGCCAAATCTGGAATTACAGACTGTTTTCATTAAGTGCTGATCACACAAGCAAAACCAATCTTTCATTGTCAGTGGAATGATGTACTAGAACTCTGATGAAACCCAGACCGGAGCATCGCCGTGCTGAAGAATGAAGGTTTGCTCTGGAAAATGTAGCTCTGCATTTATAATATCACAGGGTCTTTTATCCTGTGGCCCCGGGGGACTAATAACTCTTACTCAGTTTGGTGGCCCCTGGACTGTGTTTTTTCATACTGATGGCAGACATATGGCTTCCGGCTTTGCATGTTGTACAACAGATGCCAAAGACGAAATGTTCATCCAGCTTTCCGTATAAATGCTCACCGTACCGCAGTCAGTCTCCTCTGGCCTTCCAAATGTCCAAGTGCATCAGGACGCGCCTCTGTTTCATGACGGGACACGCTTTAACAGGGATATTGAACACTTTCTTTTAGATCTCAGGTTTCTCCTGTTAAAGGTGACATTTTTAACAGTCAAACAGTTTTGTTTTGTTTTTGTCCTGAAGAATCTGTTTCAAGCTTAATGTTTTGCTGGTTTCAGTGCCCATTTACTGAACTAGGCAAACAGTGCGCCATTTGCCTGAAGCTTTCCATTAAAACATCCAGTGAAAATGACTGCAGAAACACTCCTTTATTTGGCTTCCGTCTTCCTCATCACATCAGGGAAACACACCAGGACTGCTGCTCTCTGTGAGAAGATGAAAACACCTCTCAATGAAATGGGTTTTGTTGAAAATAAACAGATAATTAAATTACATGGGATCTGTTTCCTCTGCTAGAACTGTCAGCCTCATTTTCAGCTCTTTTAATAAATGTGGCTCCAATTATGTTCAGTCTCATTCTGAGCCCACATGAGCTTTTCCATGAAAGAGTGACACATATGTTTTATTTCAGAGAGCTGCCTGTTAAAAATTACAGCTATTATTCTCACTGGATCTGTGTGTGTTCAGAGGAATCTGAGGCAGCGCTGCTCAGACTCAAACCTCACCGTTTCACTGATATTCTCTGCTCACCTGTGCCTGTACAACTGATGTTGTTTTAGTTTGCTTTTCATTTGTATTTATTGAAATATCTTTAAAATATACATTCAGAGCCCTTTCACATCATATGAATCATGAATCAAAGCTGTTTTCTGAATTTCACTGATGCTAACAGAATGGACAGTTTGTCAAAAAAAAAAAAAGAAGATCATTCTGTCATTTACTCATCCTCATTTTGTCCCAAACATGTTTGGGAAGATATTTTGAGGAATGTCTCAGTGGTTTTTATTTTGTCCGTACAATGAAAGTCTGCAAAACCGTTTGGTTCTTGTTTTGTGTTTGAAGCCATAACAGGGAGTAAACTATGACAGATTATCACAATTTTATTATTATTTCTTTTAACTGAATTAAATTGATTAAACGCAAACGCGTTTCTATCACTGAACACACGATGGCGCCACTGGAGCAGAAATGATAAACAACCCAAAGATACGAACATCCCATGAAACATCGATCATCTATCAGTAAATTCATCGATCACACGATCAGAGGGAGTGCTTGTAATGTCCCGTTATTGTCCACATTTCCTCTGAATGCAGGAGGAGTGTATTACTGTAGTAACTTCAGCACAGGCGTGTAAAGCTGAACAGAATCCAAATAGAATTCATGGTAAAGTCAAGGCTGGTTATATTTCTATCCATGCATGCTTATGAACCAGGGAAATGACTGTATGTTGTTGGTTTTTAATGTTTATTTATCTAAAAACATCACGCTTTTATTACTGACACAATTAAACCGCTTTAGTCGCTCTTTTGTTTTCACACATCACTGTTCATCGCGTTTATTCGCCAGTCAGCATCTGCAGATTCACTAACAGCTGGTTTTATTTACACGAGACGCGGTTTTTCTCTCACTGTAGCTGTAGATATCGTTAACGTTAGTTATATCAGAAATACTCTTCTATTCTTCCATGAGTTGATCATTGACTTTGACTCCTCCCAGACAAACTTCCTCAAACTCTCTTCGGGCTTCAGTCTGATCTGTTACAACACGGTCAAATGGAGATAAGAATCAGATCGCTCGGTTTATTTGACTCTCAAGTCTTCTTAGATGTTTAGTTTGTGTCCACATGATGTCCGATGTCAAGAGGCAGATGTCCTGGCACGAGGATTTCGCCAAAAACATTTCCAGATTCTTTTCCAGAAGTAAATCTGTGGACACCGAGGGGAATGAAAGGTTTGTCTCAGCAGCTCATTTTCTTCCTTCCTTCTATTTTTAGCTCTTAAACGAGTGAAGCCGAAGCCTGTTTGTACTCGTGAGCATGTTTCTGTCGTGTTTGAGGTGTTTCATGTTTTCTCTGTGCCAGTCTGTGCCAATGAAACGATCACACTGTTTGTTCTTCTGCATTTCAAGTGTCTTTCGTGCAGATGATTTTATTCCGGGTTTTTTTTCTCCTGTCAAAACGGGCTGGAAATATTTAGAAGAAAAGAGTCATTTAATAGCAGGACAATTGCAGGGTGTGTCAGTCTTCTCCTGCTTCATGTCTGTCTCTCGCCTCTGGAGAGAATCTGATATCCGTGAACAGTTGAAGCTGAAGGCAGTATCTAATGTGTGTGTGTTTGTAGGAGAGAGTTTATTATCAATGCTTTGCATATTCCTCTGATTTGTTTATTTCCTTCAGTGAGATCAGAGAGACTGATGGATCCACAGTTCAAACACCTGAACAACACCTGAACGCGTCAGAAGCAGCAGCAGCAGCAGCACAGGTGAGACTGACACACACTGTGTGTGTGTGTGTGTGTGTGTGTGTGTGTCAGGATGTTCAAGAGGAAGTGTTACAGTGTGTTTAGTGTTGTGTTGGACAGGTGTGTGTGTGTGTGTGTGTGTGCGCACAGTGTCACAGAGTTAAACATTATAATATTCTCATCTACAAATGTCAAATGAAGTCACATCACATCATTTGTTTGCAATTATAATTTTATTCCTGTTCTTCATGTTTTATTGGCTGCTCTGAAAACATCTAGACGAGTGTTTTCTGTTCTTTTCTGTTAAATTGTGTCAGTGGCAGCAGAAGTCCAGGCGGTTCTTCCTCTGAGTTTGTTGTGTTTGTCAGTGAGAACGGACCCGTCTGTTTAACTCTGATCGGCTTCCAGGGATCTTTGACAGAATTAAGATGGCTTGAGATTTAAAGGTGCTACAGAGGATGTTTTGTTTTATACATTTTTGCAATATTACTTGAAACTGTCTTTACTAACTGATAAAAGACTATTTATTAGGTGCACTGAAAGGAATAATATTAATATACATCATCTGTGCACAAGGTAGGGCCTTAAAAACATCAGCCAATTGTTTACGCGATCATCGATTGGCCCTCTGGCTTGTCAATCACTGCCATGACGTTCCTTGTGAGAGACGTGCGCGCTCCAGTAACTCTCCACAGGCGCCGCATTCAATGTTTTTGTCAGGAGTAACAACTGCAGATTACGAGTTACCTGCGGTGAGTCCGACATAATGAATCCACTAACACGACACAGCGAATGCCGGTGGTAAACAAACACTCGTGTTCCGATACTCGTGCACGGGTTTTGGGAGGCGTTCCCTTGAAATGAGCTGTGAAGGAGGTTGTTCTTACGCATGCGCTCATTTCAAAAACTCACTAACAGTCTTTGGTGTCTCAGTCGTCGAAAACATCCTCTGTAGCACCTTTAAAGCTCGTTCATAACAAAAACTGTATCAATAACTATAACCATAAAATTTTAATAATCACTTTTTTATCTTGACACTAAGAGTTCCTATCTAGAAGTTTTTAGCTTAAAACTGATTCACAAAACTCTACAGAGCAAGTTTTACTAACTTTTAATATTAGACTAAAGCGGGTTGAGCTCGTTACTATGGATGATGTCACTTTTATGAATGCGCTCTGAAATCTCGTACAGTGATTGGTGGAGAAGTGTAGCAGACAGACAGCAGAAAGGAGAAATATATAAAGATAGAAATATAGAAGTATACTGTATGAAACACACTATTATATATATGTGTGTGTATAGAACATTATAGTATAGTTTATAACATACATAATTTATTATACATAACATAATCAATTAGTACTTCTGTGGCTAATTCCATTCAGTTTCCCTTATCATTTAAACTAATTAGAGTATATATTTAAATCACATTCAGAACCACTAAAGATAAAACAAAGAAAGGCAAACTGCACTAACTACATCTAAAACTAAGAAAACACCTTCCCGGTACCATTTTAAAAAGTCAATGTCATCGTAATATTCCAATATATTTCCTCGGTTGTGACGCGGATTGACAACAGCAGGAATGATTGGATGGTTTCTGAGTTTCTCTGAGGGACTTTTAGTGTTAAAATGCTTTATGAATTACTCTTAGATGAAAAATTAGGAGTGACACATCTCTAACTTTTAGCCTTTTTTAAGAATCATATTCTTGGTTTTGAAACAGGCGTTTAGGCCAGTGGTTTTGATCTCATAAATATAGGACAGCTTCAAAAGTCCACTAATAGTGACTCAAAAACCATCCGATCATGCCTGCTGTTGTCAGTCTGTGTTGCTAGTCATCTAATTTTTTCTTAAAGAAGTCAGTTACATAAAAATGTCTACATCCGCCATGTTGTCTTTGTCATGTGATCTACCAGCATCAGTTGCGTTGTTTCACTGACATTCATAAATCCTCTCCCGTGGCCTCATGGGATAGTAAGAATCTCACTGGAAGTAGTGGGTCATCTGGGTACTTTATAGTAGGGAATTATTGTATTTAACAGAGAGGCTGTTTGTGAAACTCAAGTGTGTTAAATAAGAGAGAATCTGGACCGGGACTGAAAACCACTGCTTTAGGCTGCAAATGACAGAATTAAGAACTAAGAAAATCCTTTCTTTCTTTTCTTTCTTTCTTTGGTTTTGATGCTTTAGTTTTGTAACGTTGTCAGACCCAGTGTTGTCAGTCAGATGGAGCACACCAGCACTGAAGGGGTTAAGGGTTAGGGTGGGATGTGCTGGGGGAGGGCCGTGAGCACGAGAGAGAGAGAGAGAGAGAGAGAGGGGCGCTGCTGCTGCTCTGCTGCTACTGAAGACGCTCACACTCTCTGTTCTCTCGCAGGAGTCGCAGCCGTCTGACGTTCCGGACGGAAGCAGCGCGTCACAGACGGAGGACGGGGGCTCGACTCCTCAATCCGTCTCCACAGCACCTCCTGCAGACGGATTCCTCAGACGCCTGGGAAGCCTGTTCCAATTCAGCCGGGCAGAACCGGCCCGAGTGCAGAGAGAGAGACAGACCGACACGGACAGCAGTGGCCTGATTACAGCACAGAGAGAGACGGAAACAAGCGCAAACACACCGAAGAGCGGAGGAAGGGAGGAACCGGTGGAGCCGTCTGTGTGTCATTCAGAGCTCACACACACACAGTAAGTCACATCAGCATCGGACTGTGTGTGTGTGTGTGTGTGTGTGTGTGTGTGTGTGTGTGGCTGCACTGATGCTTAGTGTGATATAAACACACTCCTGAACAACAACATTGTGAAGTTACTTCAGATGTCTTGCACAGCTGGATGGTGTGTGTGTGTGTGTGTGTGTTCTGTATGTGTGTTTATGTGTTTAGCTGTAGTTTGCCTCCAGAAGTAAGATCAATCTGACAAAACCTCCTAAAAAAGAAAAGCAATTAATAAATAAATTACAATTTTTATTTCAAAGTTTTGTTCATATAAAAGTGATAGAAGTCTTTGATTTACATGGCTAAAGGGAATGTGTGTGTCGAGGACATACTGGTTTCTCTCATACTTCACTTCATGTGACTGCAGCCCCCTGAGGCCTGGCGCCTGCTGATGATGTCATCAAACCTGCCCTGAACATCCACAGTGCTTTTTCATTTAAGACGTGCTGCCAAAAGGATCACGTGAGGATGATGTTCATCATCCTGTAACTCGTGTGGCAGTTTTCTCCTGTGTAGCTGCTGCTCCGGTGTTTTATGTGTTATCAGTTGTGATGTCACACACAGAAGCTGTTGATACGACGTCTAACCAGATAAACGATCTGAACTCTGATGATTGTGCATCATATCTGCATTTTATTGAGCTGTAAACAGCTGCGGTTGTTTCTCACAGTGTATGTGACGCGTTCCTGTCTGTTTCTCAGTGATTTCATACAGCTGGTTTACATTGGATTGTGTGAGTGTGTGTGTGTGTGTGTGTGTGTGTGTGTGTGTTTATTTGGTTACACTTTGGGAACATTTTCAATTGGATAAACAAAAAATGATTAGTTATTTGTGTGTATACCGAATCATATCTTCATTAATGCATTATGAACTTTTGAATGCTTTGAACCCTAACCCAAATCAACTAATATTTAAATCTATCAATAGAACAAAACCAGCTGTCATATCATATGTATCGTCATATCGCCCAGCACTAAAGCTCACTCCATGTTAAAGCACTACGGCATTGTTGACAGTATGACTTTCTGTAAAGATTCTTTGGAAATGTGTATTGTAAAAAGTGCTATACCGATAAATGTACTTGACTTGAAGATGGATGAATTTGTGGTGTTTTGTGTGAATAATCATCTTCTTGAAGTTCATTGAATGGAGTGCGAAGCAAACGTCATTGTCATGAGGTGGTAAAGCGGCATGTTGATGTGTGAGTACAGCGACAGATAAATAAGAGTAAAATGTATTGTGTTTGCAATTTATTTCAGAGTATTAGAAAAGTTGTTCATTTCTCTAATGAAATGGCTTTGTTATTGAATCATGGCAACCAGAAGCTTTAGTGTCCTACAGGCAGACGATCTGTCGAGGCACTAGTTCAGACAAGCCTGACAGGCGGACAGACAGTTAATCAGCAGAAAGAAACCGCAGAGATCCGCAGGGCACAAAACAACACCAAACCAGCGGAATTCATGCAGTCAGATGTCACTCTCTGAGCACTGGAACATTATTCCATTAATGTGTTCCTCTCTGTAAACCTGTTTAAAGGTCAGAGCTTCAGATAGTGGTGTGTCAGTGTTTCATGTGCAGTTTAACGTCCTGAAGAGTGAAACTCTGTGAGTGTGTGTGTGTGTGTGTGAGAGAGTGTGTGTGTGAGAGAGTGAGTGTGTGTGTGAGTGTGTGAGTGAGTGTGAGTGTGTGAGTGTGTGAGTGAGTGTGAGTGAGTGTGAGTGAGTGTGAGAGTGAGTGAGTGTGAGTGTGAGTGTGAGTGAGTGTGAGTGTGTGAGTGAGTGTGAGTGTGTGAGTGTGTGCGTGAGTGAGTGTGAGTGTGTGAGTGAGTGTGAGTGAGTGTGAGTGAGTGTGAGTGTGTGAGTGTGTGCGTGAGTGAGTGTGAGTGAGTGTGAGTGAGTGTGAGAGTGAGTGAGTGTGAGTGTGAGTGTGAGTGAGTGTGAGTGTGTGAGTGAGTGTGAGTGTGTGAGTGTGTGCGTGAGTGAGTGTGAGTGCGTGAGTGAGTGTGAGTGTGTGAGTGAGTGTGAGTGTGTGAGTGTGTGCGTGAGTGAGTGTGAGTGTGTGAGTGAGTGTGAGTGAGTGTGAGTGTGTGAGTGAGTGTGAGTGAGTGTGAGTGAGTGTGAGTGCGTGTGTGTGCGTGTGCGTGCGTGTGCGTGTGTGTGTGCGTGTGTGTGTGTGAGTGAGTGTGAGTGTGTGAGTGAGTGTGAGTGTGTGTGTGAGTGTGTGCGTGAGTGTGTGAGTGTGTGAGTGTGTGCGTGAGTGAGTGTGAGTGTGTGTGTGTGTGTGAGTGAGTGTGTGTGTGTGAGTGAGTGTGAGTGTGTGTGTGAGTGTGTGCGTGAGTGTGTGAGTGTGTGAGTGTGTGCGTGAGTGAGTGTGTGCGTGAGTGTGTGAGTGTGTGAGTGTGTGCGTGAGTGTGTGTGTGTGTGTGAGTGAGTGTGAGTGTGTGAGTGAGTGTGAGTGTGTGTGTGAGTGTGTGCGTGAGTGTGTGAGTGTGTGAGTGTGTGCGTGAGTGAGTGTGTGCGTGAGTGTGTGAGTGTGTGAGTGTGTGCGTGAGTGAGTGTGAGTGTGTGTGTGTGTGTGAGTGAGTGTGTGCGTGAGTGTGTGAGTGTGTGAGTGTGTGAGTGTGTGAGTGTGTGCGTGAGTGAGTGTGAGTGTGTGAGTGTGTGCGTGAGTGAGTGTGAGTGTGTGAGTGTGTGAGTGAGTGTGAGTGTGTGAGTGAGTGTGAGTGTGTGAGTGAGTGAGTGTGTGTGTGTGCGTGAGTGTGCGTGTGTGCGCGTGTGTGTGCGCGTGTGTGTGCGCGTGTGTGTGCGCGTGTGTGTGCGTGTGTGAGTGCGTGTGTGCGTGTGTGAGTGTGTGAGTGTGTGAGTGTGTGTGTGTGTGTGAGTGTGTGTGTGTGAGTGTGTGTGTCACTGCTGTTGGCTAATGGAGGATGGAATAACAAAAGACGTCCGAGGAGCCTCACATCTGTCTCTTCGCTGACGCTGTGCTGATAATGAAAATAGTGGTGGTAATGGTTAATCCCAGAACAGAAACTGTAAGCTAGTCCACTGTGAATCCATGTTTGATAGGAAGCCTAGCTGATAAAACAGATTTACTCTCACTCAGTCCACGTTTGTGAGTCCAAGAATAGAAACACCTCAGTTCTTTCATTGTCTTACTTAAGGTGACACTTCTTATTTTAAATCCTGTTTATATCACAATTGGCTTGAGATTCAAGTGTCAGAATCAGAATCTTTATTGCCAGGTATGTTGTTTACACATACTAGGAATTTGTTTTAGTCACAGAAGCTCCACAGTGCAACAGAGTAACAGCGACAAGACTAGACACATAATAAAAAGAATAAAATAATAATATACAAATTTACAAGATAGACAAAGTGCAAAAAAAGCAAAAGACAATATATATTATAGACAAATGTATGTACAATTATGTGTGCAAATTGAGATATAAATAAGTGTTTTAAGTAAATAATGTGTAATAGTGTTATGTGTTCCGTGTTTGTCTAGTTAGAGCCTGCTGGGAAAAATTCTGCTGAGTGACTCTCTCTCACATGATTCACATGGCTGTACTGGCATGACTGTAGAATGAGCTAGAGATGCCTGATGAAATGTTCAGTATTTTCTGCTTTCCTTTTTTCACTCATTTCACTCATTCAGTTAAGTTACACTCCAATATGTTGCTGTCCTGTCATGAGAATGTTTCGAGGGTACACTCTAATGTGTGTCCATCCAGCAAATGTTTACTTGATCAACAGCGCCAGTGCTTCCTTCGTTCCTTCGCTCTGCAATGAAAAGTTTATAACAGAGAACAAGAGAAGGTATGTTGTGTGCGCACAACACTGAGACTATTGCATCTGTCTAACAGTTCCAGTTGCTGTGTGAATGATTTTTATTCAGTCCTCTACTCCAGTCGGTTCATCCAACAAGTACCATACCATTCTGAATGACCAATAAACTCCAGCTATATTGTGCATAATAATGGGAACATTGGAACATTTTGGTGAGAGTTTTACCGTGCTGACTGTAGTAACTGAGCGAGACATGCTGTTTGAAGATGAAGGTTAGGGTTAGCAGAGAGAAGAGTAAAATTAACATTGTAATATAGTACTGTCTGTTCATCAAATAAATCAATTTAATGGCTTCAGAAGACTTGGAATATAATTCACTAAACCTGTGGTGGCTTTTTTTGAGCTTGTCGGTAACAACCATGGGTAACGCACAGTATCGAATTCGGATCGGTCCCGTACTGTTCAATTCCTGGTCCGGTAAGAAAAGGTCTGTATCGGACCAGCACCGATATACTGAGTACCGGATCGTCACATCCCTAATATTTTATAATGTTTAATTGTTTTGTAATGGGTTAGCATTAAATCTTTTCTTTTAATTTTTTGAACTTTGTATTTTTGTATTTATTTGCATTGTACAGGACATTGGTACAACATCTGTTATTTTTAAATGTACTTTATAAGTCAAATGACTTTGACCTTCAGTCATCATGTTCATCAGTGTCTTCTGACTTAGGGTTAGCCATTGTCTGCCGTTGCTCTGACTGTGTACATCAGCAGTGCCTTCTGTATGTTTTGTCACATGAGATAAATAATGTGATGGTTTCTGTACTGCGCCTACAGGCAGTAGGTGCTTTTGTGTAGATGCTGCTTATAAATATTTAATGAGAGTGTTGCTTTACTTTCTGCTTTTACATAAGAGCAATATGACACACAGAGAGCACTACAAACGTCATGAGTGTGTGCTTCAATAGATCTCGAATGTTTGGTCGTCTGTCCTGTTTAGGTGTCCATTCATTGTGTATTGAATTGTGTGGGGATAGCTTTACTAGTGTCTCTCTGTCTTTCTTCTGTTTTTGTTCAACAGATCTCAGGAACAGACTGAGCAAAATAGAAGTGATGCCATAAACATCAACACCAAAGAGCTCTCAGAGGAGAAGAGACGTTATGATCTATCTTGTCCTCCTGTGGTGACTTATGGCACATACCGTGGATTAAGAGAAGTCAGGAAACCAAAGAAGAAGCATCACGTCGAGCTTCATTCGCCCATCTCTGAGGGGGAAGAGGCTACACAAACCTACAGCCATGAGGACAATAAGATCTCCTCTTCCTCTGTAAACACAATGAACTCTGATTGTCAGGAATATCCCACTGCACTAAATCAAGCATCTCCTTCACAGACACAACAACTAGAGGACGCCTTGACCCGGAGTGACTTATTAGATGAGGTTCCCACTGTTAAATCTGGACTAACTCCAGCCCACCACCAACTCCCTCATGTTGCAGACTCTGACCGGTTGCTTACCTGTGTAGAGGTCCACAGAACTCCTCAAGCAGCAGAACCAAGTCCATTGAACGACCCGGTTAGCAGCAGACAGGAGCATCTTGCCCAGAGTGTTACATTAGAGACGGTATCAGGGGACACCAATGATCTGACACTATCAACCGCACAATCAGACTCTAACACAGACCATCACGACACACTCCCCATTCCAGAACAGAGCTCAGAGCAACCAAAGCTATCAGTAATTGTAAACAGGACAGATGATCTAGCCCCGGATTCTCAGACGCACCAGCGTCCAGAGGAGTCCAGGCTGAAACGGGCTGAGGTGGATTCTGGAATAGATGAAGAGGTCCTACGATTGGAGTCTAAACAGATGGTGGACAGCATCCTGACAAATGCTCTTACTGCCCTGCAGAAGATGGAAGTATCTGAGACAGAGAATAACATCCTCTTAACCTGTGAACTTAATGAAGGCTCAGAGGCAGTGCTGTTTGAAGGGTTAGATGGTAGTAGAGATGGAGGCACTGACGCAGAGCATCAGTTTCGTGTGATGCTGTCGGACCAGACACTGTCTGTTGTTCTGGAGGAAGCGCTAGCAGGAAATTGCAGCCACATGGACTGCAGTAGGTCACCACCCTCCTCAGGGTACGAGTCCATCGCTGGCTCAGACACTGATATTAGGTGCTTTGTGGGACTGAACTCTGATCTCACCACTACCAGTGCTCCAATTGGCTCTCAAAATGAGAATCAGACCGTTCTTGAATATTTCGTTGAGGAAAAAAATGTGGACGAAACTGGTTCCTGTAAGAGCAGCGGTAGAGACGGTGCTGCTGCTGATGAGCCATTATACCCAAATCTCCATAGCCATAGGGATGTTGTTCACAAAACAGACATCAAGCTCTTCCTACCTGTTTTGTCAGAGGAGTCTCTCTCGCAAGAGCAACACACAGCTGACGTCTTCGTATGTAAAGATAAAGGGGAGAAGAGACCTCAGGATACAGCCAAAGACAATGCAATGAGCAATAACTGTAGACCTCAGCTGAACGGTTCCTGTGACACCTCCATCATCATTCCTGGCACTGCTTCATCAGTACATCAGAAGAGTCTTCAACAAAGCCAAACTCTCAGTGTAACTCCCAGTGACCCCTCTAGCCACAGTCTCGCATCTGACACCACTGATTCGGATATAATGTCGGAAATCACACAGCAGGCACCAGCTATACGAAGCCATGAATCTGAGGAGACTGAAGCACCTTGTTCCGGCAGCAGTGAGCAGGAACAGACCTCTTGTGACTCTATCGCTGGAACGGATTCGAGTGTCCAGCTGTCCGTGACTGAAGTCCAGTGCTCTGGAGGGCGGCACCATCCCTCTCATTGGGCCTCAGTCCGAGCGTTCCGCTGCGATGTCACCCATGACCAAAGCCTGAGCCCGGCCACACACGAGGAGCATTTGAAGCCAGAGCTCAGTATGAATCTAGCCGATGCTGGAATGTCAGCCGTGTCTGTTTCAGGCCGGAGAATTCACCTCGACCCCATGGACAGTTCCAGCAGAGCTGCGGCTTTCGTTCCCCATCATTCCCGATTTCATGATCTTGACCTCCACCAGGTAGATGGAGGCTTTGCCGTCATCAGCGAGGAGGAAGAGAGTGACATGGTGTTCGTGAACGACACAGGGCCCATGCACAGTCCTAGCACACGTCGAGCCAAAGTGTACCCCTTCTCCCTGTCCCCCATCTATGAGGAGGAGTTTGGCCGTGAGGAAGCCTTGGGGCAGGAGACGCTGCAGTTTCCTCCAGCGACAGAAGAGGAGCAGAGGAGTGTTGAGCAGCCGGCAACGTCCATCCTCTCCCTCCTGCAGTCGGTCAGCGAGAAGCTACAGTCCAGTGTGATCTGCAGTTCAGTTGAGGATTCCTCGAGGCCCGTCACCTCACCGCTGAGTTACCGCTACTCCCATGGAGACGACAGTGAGGAAGATGATGAGGACTCCAGCATTCTACTGAACCGCCAGCTCACTGGGACCAAACCTGAGCCAAATGCTGAGCATGAGCACAACTCAAATATTGATCAGACTGCTAATGATGCTCCGGATAAAATACAGGAGGAGCAGGACTGTGATGGCACACTGGGAAATATTGGAAAGAATGCCAATACTCCTTTCTATCAGTACTTGAAATCCAGACTAATGCCATCAGGTGATGAAGAACCTGAAGACACTAAACATTTTTTCTTTCGTAGTGGATGCAACGCAATGGTCATGGTAAGCAGAGTCTGATTTTAGTCTAATATGTGATATGCTTATATACGTGTGTTAAAAAGTTTATTTTATTCATTTGTGTCCTCACAGGAAGAGAACGGAGGGTTTGGAAAGGTCAACCATAGACCAACACCAGTAAGTTCATCTCTCTGACTGTCCTTCATTAGGCATCTTATGCTTATGGTTGTTTGTGTTCAGTCTGAGCACCTGAGACCACTTTCTGCATTTCCTTTGCATTGCCCAGTAGGGCTTTGGACCAGTAAATGTAGGGCACAAACTCTAAAATGTAAACGTCCGTCACTTGTTCAGATTGTGCCAGTATCTCATTGTCAGGATCATAATGGTAATGCTCACATCAGCTGTACTAATTCATGTGTGCACAAGGGTCTTTTAGTCCCTGTTGCTGATGTTTTCTTGCAAACACAGATGCTCATCTATGAGGGACAGTCGCTCAGCGGTGAGAGAAGAGAAATCTGCCATGATGTGGAGGATGCTGGGAGGGATTTGTTTGCTCACAGAGCCACGCTTCATGCGCTGAGAGGATGGTGATCATATTTACTTTCATCAGATAATACATTAAAATGCTTCAACAAAACACACACACAGATGTCAGTCAGCATCTTTCCTGGCTGAGTATGGTTTGACAATGATTTGTTTTTATGGATGAGAGCTGTAACAGTCCAGTTGTGATGCTGTATAAGAAATGAGCTCATATCATAAGTTTGAGTCTAAGTGGACTCCCATTGGCTATCAAACAGAGACTGAGTGTGTGTGTGTGTGTGTGTGTGTGTGTGTGTGTGTATAAGAGCGCTGCAGCTTATATCTAATAGATGAAGTGATTGTGCCTCCATTTTTCTGGCTTGTTTTAAAAGAGAGCTCTGAGAGCTTATGCAATGTCGTCTTGCTAATGCATGTCCACAGACACGTCTGCATTATTCAGCAGCACTCAAATGTGTGTGGGGTGTTTTTAACTTTGTTTTTCATAAACTTTTCCAGTGAAAATGTGCTGGTGCAGTGGACAGAAGGCTGATTTGATCCAGAGAGTTTATGAATAAAACAATGGCATCACGCACATGCTGAGATGTTCTTTAAGGTTAATGGAGTGTATTGCAAACATTTTACATTAAATATTTTTTCAGCGTATGTGTTCCTGTCCTGTGTGTTTTTATCTTTTATTTATATAACGCTTTATACAACGCAGATTGTTTCAAAGCAGCTTCAGAGTAATAAACAGGAAAATAACAGGAAAATTCAGTGATGCAAACAGAGTTAAATTCTGCTGTAAAGCAGCTCTAAAAAGATAATAGTAAACAGTCATTCAGCTGAAGTCAGTTCAGTGTTGGTTCAATAACTGTGTAAAGTTCATCAATTATGGAATGAGTTCAGTTTATCTATAAAGCAGCTCTGTAGATAACAGTGATGTCTTCTTCCAGCTCAGATCTCATCCAATAGTGTCAGTGCAGTCAAATCAGTAATATTGTTGAATATTAAGTATCCCCAACTAAGCAAGCCAGAGTTCTACAGTGGCAAGGAACCAGAATCTGTGACAGAAATGGAGAAAAACCTTGGAAGAAACCAGGCTCAGTCGGAGGGTCAGTTCTCCTATGGCCAGCGAACAAACACAGTGTGATTATGATTCCAGGCTGTGGATTGATATCATTCAGAATATTTCATCCAGTTGCTTCTGCTTGTTTCTTAATGCTTTGTGTTCAGTCACTTCCAGTTCAGTTCTCTGTTCACTTACTTCAGACAAAGAATATGAGACTCTATTGGTCTCCACAGCAACGTCCTTGAAATTCTGTGTGTGAGAGTGTGTGTGTTGCTGCTTACACATACAAGGAATTTGTTGTGTATTGCTTGTTGAGATGATGATGGATTCACATTGTGTGTGTTTAGTTGGCTGCTGTATGTGGATTCGTGGTACCGTGGCTCATGTGTTCTTCTGGAGGAGGGTCAGACTGTGAAGAGCAGTGGAAGACCCCATCAGAACCTGGAGGAGACCAGAGAACCCAGCAGAACTGATCTTGGTGCCGTGCTGCCGTCTGTGGGCTCCATCAGGACACTGCTGAAGGTATCAGGAAGCTTCCACTTTCTCAGTTGTTTCCATTCGATTAAGTTTTATTATTTTATTTACGTTACGCTGTATATTTGTTTTACATGTAGCTTATGAGTGGCGCCATCACTGAAAAATGGCACAAGAAAATGCTGGTGTGTTCTGCAACATTCTCATGGTGTATCAATACACGTTATGCCCACCAACAGACTTAAAAGAATATAAATGATCTGCTTATAGCACAACCTGGTGGCAGATTCTACAAATCTAGTCACCCTGTATGTATCGGTTAAATTTCATTATGAACAGCCATAGCAGTGGCACAAATAGAAGCTGCATGCTGAATTTCAACTGTCTCTATCAAAATGTTTGCTCCCTATTGGCAGAACTTGTGAAAATTTGGCATGCATCCTGAAAATGTCCTGTTTTGTTATTTTTGGACTTTGCATTCACAGGATGTTCACTAGGTGAGTTAAAGGGTGGTTCATTGCAATTTAACTTTAGTTAGTGTGTAATGTTGCTGCTTGAGCATAAACAGTATCTGCAAAGTTACAGCGCTGAAAGTTCAATGCAAACAGAGATATTGTCTTTTAAAGTTATCGTAGTTTAATGCTATGAAAACGACCGGTTTGGACTACAACGAGTTTCTTCCCGGGTTGGTGACATCATAAACCCTGCAATTAACATAATGACTCACGTGGCGCTGCGCATGGGTGTGGTCACATTAAAAATAATGAGGTCCGACGGGGAAGACTGTACCTCTCGTTGGTTTCATACGGATTACTTAAACAGAATATTTGTTTTGTTTTCTGTATGACTAAAAATAGACACTTCAAGCTTTCTAAAGACGTATCTCTCATGTCTGTGTGACGAGATTTGCTGAGTTTCGGTTCATTTTTGTGACATGTTTCAGAAAGAAGTTCACAGAGACTGAGATGGCAGAAAGTGTTTGTTTTCTTTATTTTACAAAAGCACAAAGTTTTTTTTGTCATTGTAAGTGTACACAAATAAAAGTAGACCCTTTCAGTTTCGAATGATGTATTACTTGTTTCTGTGTGACAAAAAATGAGTACTTTTAAGTCGATTTTGCTGCTGTGTGGAAAAAATCCACTAAAAAACGGCGGCGCATTCGTCGACTCCAAAGGGTTAACTTATCAAGCTGTTGGGGCAGTTGAGTCTGAACTAACAAACATTTATCAGGAACTGTGTTTGTACTGTGTTCATGAGCTTTGATGGAGTTAAAGCCTGTGTTTTGTTCAGCCAGCACAACGAAACATCTGATCTTACTGCTGTGTGCAGGATGACAGTGTTCCAGAGATCCATCTATATCCCAGCACGTCTCAAACGGGAGAGACTGTCTGTTTTTATTCTGCATCAGATCTGATGGAGCGACACGGCCCTGTTTTCCTCTCTGACCTCTGCGTCAAGGCGGGATGGTAGGAAACGCCTGACATCACATCAGACATCAGTGCATTTGAGTTTTGAAGAAAGCAGGAAGTTTAGGTCTCAGTTGATCAAGGCCAAAACGGGAGAAAGCGCACCCTGTTTGCTTTCATTATTTTACAAAGGTTTTGTTATTGTGAGTGCACACAAATAAAAGTAGATTCTTCACAGATTCAAAAGATGTATTACTCTTATCTGTATGACCAAAAATGATGGAGTATTTTAAGTGCAAGTGATCGCACCGGCGCCTCCATGTTAGCTGTCATGCAGTAAGCGCGCTACTATTCAGCTTTCACACTAGTCCGCACTAACACATTTTTCTAGGTTAGTGTTAAAGTGAGTGGCCATTTAAAGTTGCTACTACTTACATATTTCATATGATAAGCCATATTTCAGGTCGATGAATGATAGGCAAGCATGTGGATGTCCTGCCCGATGTACTGTATTTACCACATAGATCAGCTGTTAATGATCTGTCCGTCACAGACTGCGTGACTTCACCGCTTCCTGTGGATTTTTTTTTCTTGCGACTAATAAAATTTTGGTCGACTAAGCCTCTTCTCGTCGACTAATAGGGGGCAGCCCTAAAAAAACCCCATTGCATTGCCATGAGGTTAGCATCTTTCTCTTACTAACGAAGGACATGTCTGCTTGGATTGATTTTGACATTTATTTCTTTTCAACAAGACAAGCTTCAACAAGTTAAAAAACAGCCAGATGTTGCGCTCACAGTGGGTTATATGTGTTTTGTCCTTGTTCCCTGAATATGTGTGCAGCTGGTTGGTTTTTGACCAGCCTGGTTTCAGAGGAACATCTGCCGTTCTGGAAACTGACGGGAGGGTCACGCCTGTTCTCCAGGATTCCCTGGTGTCCTGTGTGAAGAGTCTTCGGCCATTAAAAATGGTACGTAGGCACCGCTTCCCGACATCATGTAACACAGAAAGAAAGAGGATTTCTAGAAGGAGGTCGTTTGAACCCATGTGAGTGTTTCAGATGTGAAGACGCCGGTGAGTGCAAACCAGCGATGCTTTTCAAACTAAAATCTGCTGTTTTTCTCCTGTGTTTCTGATGCAGGGTGGGCTGCGGGTGACGAGACCACTGGACCCAAAGGTTAGACGGACGGACAGACAGATGGACGCTGATGTTCAGAGCTGTTCTCAGATCACTGGATCTGATTTTTGTGTTTCCTGTGTAGATTATGTTGTTTGAGAAGCCGCAGTTCCAGGGTCAGTGCAGGCAGCTGCTGGATCACACGCCCCGTCTGAGGGACATCGAGGGACCCGCGGCCGTTTCATCTCTACGGGTCACAGGTGGAATGTGCGTGTCTTTATCTCTCATGAAATGAGTGATGCTGTTAATATTTCAGATAGAAAGTTGTGAGTGTGTGAGCGCGTGAGTGTTTATGTGAGTGTGTGAGCATGTGTGTGTGTGTGTGAGCGTGTTTGTGAGTGTGTGTGAGGAATGATGCATGTTCAGACATGGTCATTTTTGCGCTCATCTCACATTAGACACGTGGCATTCAGCTCAAGACTCCAAAACATTGAATCTAAACACCAAGCAGTTAAAAGTTCACTTAAAGAATGAACCTGACGTCGACGAGTGTGAAGTTTAGTGTCTGGAAAATCAGAGAAAGGCCAGTCTATATTATTACAGCTCTCTATATGAAACATAGACTTTATTCAAGCCACACAAAATTTTGCTGAAAATGCACAATACACAATATTCCAGTTTAGTGTGAAGTTATGTACAGTGATTTGGGACAAATGTATGTCATTTAATGGAAAAATATGTGAATGACATGGCATTTTTAACAGAAAGAAGTGTGTGTTCCAGTGTTAGCGCTTCTCGTCCAGTGTGTGTTTTCCTCTTTTGACAGCAGTTGATGTTTCTATCAGTCACATGATCACAGTGTGCTGGTGTGTGTGTTTGGTGAACAGGTGGGCTTCTCCTGAAGAATGTTCTGTAATATATATGTGTGTGTGTGTGTGTTAGATGGGTGGGCTTCTCCAGTGAAGGGTTCAGAGGTCATCAGTGTGTGCTGGAGGAGGGTGAATACGCCGACTGTACGCGACTGTTCGGTGGGACAGAGCTGTCAATCCAATCGCTGCGCTACATTCAGACTGTGAGTATTCCTGATCTCCTCGTCTCGTCTGCTGCGTTTTCATACTCTTTGTCGCGTCTGTCCTGCACACGTGTGCGTCAGTGGCCTGTTTTGAATGTCAGCGTTTGACAGCAGAATAACTGGATGCGTTTCATGTTATCAGTCTGTCCTTAAACACTCTTCTTCGGTCCTGTGCTCGTGTAAACGCTTCACCTTTTTTTAGCAGGTGAAAATGCCAGTGAGGACCAGTGTGTTATTTAATCGACTCTATATTGTTGCTCAAGATCATGTTTCATGTTCAAGTATTTTGGAATTAAAAATGAGAAAAAGAGGATAAGAAAAGATTATTGAAATCATTACAGTACAACAGAACTGCCCTGATGCCTGTGAGCGACCGCAGCAGGTCACCGCAATGACACCGTAACGTCAGCGTCAGTCTTTCCCTCAGGATTTCCTGGAGCCGTCAGTGTGTCTGAAGAGATCAGATGAGGAAACCGACGTGCATCTGGACGTCCCCGATCTGCAGGAAGCTGACGGCATCAGCGTAAAGAGCGGAGCGTGAGGAAGCATTTCATAACCGTGATAAGTGTCAGAGAGTAAAGGCCTGTTCACACCAAGAACTATAACCGTAACGATAACTATATTAGCGCCCACGCCAGCGGACATTATCGTTATTCTAAGCGTGCTGCAGTTTTGTCGTTTGCCGCTTTAAATGCTTGAGCTCTTTAAAACAGGATGGCGGTCAATGTTTTTATCATTTATTAGTCGCTCTGAGAGTGATTCCAATGATCTCGTCGTTATCATTATAGCTGTGGTGTGGACTCTGCTATTTTCTTTGTAGTTATCGTAATAGTTCTCGTCCTTGGTGTGAACGGCTCTTAGCAGCGGGAGTTTGATGTGTGGCGTCGGTGTTTCAGGTGGGTGGCGTACAGCAGCAGGTGTTTCACTGGAGAGCAGTATGTTCTGGAGAAAGGCCAGTATCCAGGGCTGCTGCCGTGGGCCGACGGCCGGAGATCAGCTCAGTCACTGCGGCCCGTTCACAGGGTGAGTCGCACACAGACCAGCGCTTGAACTGATGCTTCTTGATGAGGGAGTGTTTAGAGTTCACTGAATCAGAGTCACGCAGTGCTGTGTGTGTGTGTGTGTGTGTGTGTGGATGGTTACATGACAGACCTTCATTGATGCAGCTCATTTTCCCCACAGGGAGTTTGTCGGATCGTGGAACCAAAGTTTTTGGTATGTTTGCATTTCATGTGCCGCTAACATACAAAAGCTGCGTCCCAATTCAGAGGCTGCATCCTGATTTTTTTTGAGAGAAAATGCCAGATTACACTTTTAAATGTAAGCATTGGGTTTGAACTTCTAACAATACAAATGTAAACATTAAAACTTTAAAGCAGTTCAAATGTATTTTGTACATAAATCAGGGGTTTCCATATCTGTTCCTGGAGGGCCGCTGTCCTGCAAAGTTTGGCTCCAACTTGCCTCAACAAACCTGCCTGGAAAAGTTTCTAGAATGCCTGTTAAGACCTGGTTCAGGTGTGTTTAGCTGGTGTTGGAGACAGTGGCCCTCCAGGAGCAGGATTGGACACCCCTGACATAAATGGTCCAAGGTGAACATATTTAGACAGGTTGTGAATCCAGTTGAATATAACTTTCAGAAATGTCCAGAACAAACATTACTGCCTCTCGTCAACGGCAGCTGTCACAGTTGCTAGGCGACAAGAGCAATCCTCCGTAGGCTAGACCGTCCCATTTAACAACGCTCTGTTTGACCTTCGTGGACCTGGAAGGATGCAGCCTCTGAATTGGGACACAGCCTAAGGAGTCCGGCGTGTGCCGCTAATGTGTTTCTCTCTGAGCGCAGCTACGCGCCTACAGCCAGACACGGTACGGCGGCGAGAGCCGAGAGTTTGAGAGCGAAGTTCCCAGCTGTGGGTTAACAGGCCTCGTGTCCTTCCGGGTGATCCGAGGAAGTTGGCTGCTGTTCGATGAGGAGGGATATTCTGGTAACCATTATATCCTGGGGGAGGGGCTTTACCCTGATCTCACTTCCTGTGGCTGTATATCGACAGCCATCAAGTCTTTAAAGCCCATTCCATACGTGAGTCGATGAGAGCGTATTTCAGTAGATACAAGAAATAAACTTTTCGTGACATTCGTATGTGAGTTAGTGTTTCTCCGTTCTGTTCAGAGTTTCACAGATCCGTCCGTGAGCCTGTTTTCTCTCAGCGGTTTTGAGGGCCTTGAAGAAACGTTGTTCTCAGACGTGGAAAACGTGAGCCACTTCTACAGCCAGTCTGTGAGAGTCAACAGCGGCCTGTAAGAGCTTGTTCACTACTTCCTGTGTAAATGATCCTCAGAATCACAGTGACGAACATGCTGCTGTCGTCTCGCAGGTGGGCCGCATATGAATACGCTCATTTTAAGGGCCGTCAGATGCTTGTGGAGCCAGGAGAATATCCGGTTTGGGGGGATCAGAGCGGCTGGGAGACGATCGGATCAATGAAGCCTCTCAAACAGGTCAGTTCAGCCAGCAATTAACTAGTCAACACCACATTTACACCGTGTTTTTGCAGCGTCGAACATTGTAACCAATCACAGACTAAAATGCAATGGCCAATCAAAGGCGCAGAAGAAATCCGCTCAAACGGCCAGTGTTTTGTTCAGCGCGAGTTCATGAATCGTAACCAACAAAGTGTAAAGATAATGTAAATGACTGATTCATTTAGCAGTGTAGACTTTTTTTATTATTATTAGAACGGGAGTTTGTCAGAGATCGCAGAGCTCGGGCTGATTTGATGGGTGGACGATATGACAAAAATATCATATGATCTTGTCATGATTCTTGTTCATACTGGCTTCAGGGCTATGTTGTTACTGAGCAGTAATTAATGTCCTCATTAGAAAAATATAGCCCTACCAGGGAATAAAACCTAAAAGAAAAATGAATGACAGACCATTGAAGCCAAAGTAGGTGATTGATATGACAATAATCTTATTTGACATTATTTCATTATTTTATCTTTATATTATATTTATACATTTGCTATTAAAAATAAGAACAGAGATGCAAATTACAAACAATAGGATACAAATGAAACAAAATGCTTTAAAATGTTCAGGTAAAGTATGTCTATTTAACTGTAGCTGTCAAGTCAGAAATTGAATAAATAAGTGTAAATTATACATAGATTCTTATTAAAGCAGCAAAGGTGATTGCTCTTCAGTGAGTGATTTTCTCTTTGTCTTTTGTTGTTAGATTAACATTAATGACAGACAGCAGCAGGTTTAATAGGCTGCTGTCACTTTAAGAGCGAATGCACATGCAATTTCTGTTTACATTCACTTAAGACATAACAGACTGTGTTTATGCAAACCTTGTGTGTATTTGACAGTTTAAGTGCAATAAGACATGAAAGCAAACTTAGTTTAGTACTAGTGCTGTGAGACAGAACAGAGTCTGAGTTAATTCAATTGAGTTTAAACTGGAGAGGCTTTAAAACACATGCAAATAATAAACTTTCATGATGACAAAGAACTGCAATGTCCACAATAACCACGATAGAAATGATCATCAAAAACAGCCACAGAACTGCAGCTGACAGAACGTGTAGCTCGATACTAAAAATCTGTCTTTGAAAGCAGATCGTGGAGACATTTTAAATGTTCATGATCTAATATTGTCATATATCACACATTTCAGCTCCAGCTCTTTGCTTGCTTGCTGTATATAACTGAATAACAGTTTGAGTAAACTTTTATTTTTATGCTGCCAAGAGGAGAAATGTGAAGTTGAACACTGTTTTGATTTACTAGTGCTTAAACTCAGCAGTAAACTCATTCAGGAACACTTCTCAGCGTGGTCTGGATGTGTAGTCTACTTAAAATATGGCATGCCGTTCACTGCACTAAAAGGCACTTTAATATGAATTGTATGAGTCAATGAAGATAATGAGCAATTAGGATTTTTGCCTAAACTTTCGCGAAGCTATTATTATTGAGTGTGTATGTGTTCTTATCAAGTCATTATTAGTTTGCACGTGATTTTAGTTTTCCGTTTCGTTTAATCAGAGTACTTGATGTGTAGTTTTGCAGTGAATCAGTTGTCTAAAACACCGAAGCTTTGAGCAAGTAAATGTCTTCATGTCTTTTCCTGTCTTGGTTTAAAGTCATTCTTTTCTCCTCAGCCGAAAGTGTTTGTTCAGGTGCGGAATCGAGTTCTGGGTTCAGTTCTGACCACTGAGAGCAAAGACTGCTCCTTTCCAGCGAAAGTCTTCCTGAGTCCGGCTGATCGCTCTCTGGACACACAGCGCTGGATCTTCACCGACGGCCTTCTGAAGAACACGGTCAGTCTCTTTCCGACCATGAACGGTCCTGAAAACACAGTCTCGACAGATGTGATGTGTTGAGAATCTGGAGGCTTTCAGATAAAAATATTCTTCTGTCTGAAACATTGACATTCTAAACCAAAGTATGAGCTGAACTTCACAAACTGTCTCCTTGGATATTTGTAAGATAGTTGGTAAAACTAGATTGTTTTATGCAGTGTGGATATGCTCCACTTGGTTGGTTAAAGTAGTTTCACGAGTTCACACTTACAAATAACCGAATAGAGTAAATAGTATCCGTATTTGGCGTGCTGTCCGAGGAGAGGGCTCCGAGCTCGGTATTTGACCCGACCCAGAGTACTCACCCTGTATTTCTGGTTAGGAAAGTAACCAGGCGAGTGTGAGGAGACGGGGTGGTGGAGGGACTGTGTCTATATATAGCGCTTCACTCATGCTGATTGGGTAGATATGTTGACTACTGATTGCTGACAGCTGGCTGAAATGACGTGATGATTAGTCAGATTATTTAAATGTTGCTCCTCACGAATTTTGTTAATAAAGCATCATTTGTTTCAACCCCATCGGTTGAAATCACGTTCCTGGGATGGTCAAACGTCAACATGTCAGAAGTGCCAACGCGCAAGAAAAAGTTAGGGTACCAGTGCGTACCGGCCAACTTCGAGCACTGTTTGACAGATATTAAGTCTTGTTCTAGATAAAATGTCATTGTTTCATTTTGTCATAGTTTTCAGAAAACGAGTTTCATTGTCATGTGATGTTGTATTTCAGAGACTCAGCCGACGGTCAGTCATCAGCAGTGATTCAGTGACCGCGTGTGTTTGTGTTTGTGTAGGCGCGGCGCGGCTGTCTGTCTGTGATCGGTGCCAAGGCCTGTGCTGGGGCCAGAGTGGCATTATGGGAGGAACATGGGCGCGTGAACCAGCGGTGGAGTCTCAACGAGGATGGAAGCATCTGCTCGCATTTAAACCGCAGCCTGGTGCTGGACCTCAAAGGTAAGTCTCAGAGTCTCATCAGTGTCCCGGTGGAAATCTGGAGTGCGTGTTTGCTTCTTAACGGAGCGTCTTGCGTTTGTCTCAGGTGGACGTGAATCTGACCGAGACCAGCTGATTCTGAGTCTGCTTTGTGCCGACAACGCTGCGCAAACCTGGGACATCGACGTGCTGTGATACGGACACAATCACACTTCGAGAACATGGACAGATGATATCAGGGACTGAAGCCTGGACAGTTTGGCCTAATTGAGATCAAAGCCAATAATTATGATTTTTTTTAGCTACTCGCCCTCAAGCCAATAATTGATTCTGGGCCATTTTCCTGAAAAAGTGTGTAGTCCAGTTTTAAAGTGCACTGTGAAGGTGGAAGAACCAGAGAGAAGCGGCTCTGTATGGTTGTTTTTATCTTGCGAAGCACATTTGCACTACCAGAAACCTCACGTGCGCTTCAGGTGAAGTCCTGCTGGATTCTCCCTTTAATCCGCCTGGATGAATAGTTGCAAAGACTTGTTCTGTCGGCTCAAGCTGTAGCGTCACGGAGGTGAAAGTGTTCAGATGGTCTACAGTAAACACAGTCATTTCACTGGAGTCCTTCAGGAACAGCAACGTGTGTAAAGAGTCAGAGGAACGCTGAACCGTATAATGTGTACAGTGATGTTCATAATCGGCATTTTTAAAAGTGGAACGAATCTGAGAAAACAATAAATGTAAGATGTAAAATTCATTATGTGTGTTCGTTTGAATAAGATGTTTGGCTGAACAGTCTAAGCTGCTATTTGTTACACAATATTTCACACAGGACTTCATGAGTCACCTGACTCTTTTATTCAGCATAAAGCTACAATACATAGCTTACACAGCTTCCAGTTCTGAGATGTGTGTAACCATTTCTGATGAACACAGACGCTGTAAGGCTGCAATTTGTTCACAAACACACATGCAGAAGGATCAGCTGATCGTGTGTCAGTTGTTTTACAGATATACACGACATAAAGCAACGGCTCATTACGATGTTTGGCAGACGCGCAGCAGTCCTTCGCTCCAGAGTCCCAGCATCAGCCCCAGTTTATCTTCATCCTGCGTGAGCTGCAGCTGCGCAGCCGGGACGCGTTCGGAGTGCAGCAGCTGCTTCAGCGCAGACAGATGTGTCAGAGGGAACCGCAGACCCTGAAACCCAAGAACCTCAGCGTGAGAATGGACACATCAACACAAATGAACATCTTTAGTCTGCAAGATGCGACGTGGGCTGACAGACCTGTGAGATGACCTCTTCTTCATCATCATTATCATCATCATCATCATCATCATCATCAGATGCTCCCATCATGTGCGTTTCTCTCTTGTTCTTCAAAGAATGTAACACAAACACAACCAGCTCTGTGGCCTCGTCCTGATTGGAGAGAGACGGACACAGTAAGGACTTGCTATATATTTGTGTGTGTGTGTGTGTGAATATATATATGACGTGTGTGTGTGACTCTTACAGTGTTCTCTTGACTGGGCTCCACAGTTAGAAGAAGATGCTCTTTAAACCGGATACATACAGTGTCCTCTAGCGATGGTGGTTTCCCAACTGGAAGAGAAACCCATTCGGCACAGACATCAGCGGTACATCGACAAACGCGGCGACAACAAGCCCGTGAGACTCACCGGGATCGACATCGGCCTGGTCCAGCAGGTATGGCGGCAGTCGGTTCGAGATGAAGTCTCTTTTCATAGCAGTGGAGCGCAACTCATGATTCTCCCGCTCTAAATCATCAGCCAGACGCCGCAGAAATGCACACAGCTGCTTATTAACATCGGGACCGACGCTCGGAGACTGACACACACGGAGCGAGAGAACAAACACACTGTTAGAGTGACACAATGAATGCTACTGTGCAAAATGAGGCAGTGCTGCTGAGCTCACCGTGAGGAGGTTACGAGGCAGACCGCTGCGCATCCCGCGCTCACGCCTCATGCAGTCAAACACGCAGCCGGGAATCACGTCCAGCATGAAGTCGCCCCACGACCTGAAACACACACACACACATTCCCTGAACCGCACTGCTTACATTATTGTCTGTCAATTGTCGACTAAGTGATCAGAAATACTGATTCAACGGTTGTTTTTTTCCTTGACATTTTGTGACTTCTCATTAAGAGTCATGAACATGAAGCTAGTTAATATACATATAAAATGTATCATGATTATAATTGTGGGTCAATTTGACGCATATTTCTTGGTTAAAGACAGCTTCACACAACCCAAAAAAATATAATTTATGTCATGTTCTCAATTACTCTCTGAGGGTGTTTCCATTTCTGCATTTGGCAGATGCTTTTATCTGAAGACCGTTAACAATGCGTCGATGGTGTACTGCGAATCAAACTCATGATCTTGCCGTCACAATCTGCTGTTTGAGCTTCAGGGAAGCACATCTAATACGTTCTTTCACACACTACTTCTGTTAAACTCTTTTAAATATAACGTGAACTGTTAATGTTAAAACAGAGAATACAACACAATGTTAAAGGTGAATAGGAGAATATAAAGGTTAATCGAGTCTGTATGTTTGTGAACAGAAGCACACGTCATCAGAACGTGGAGACGCACATGTTTTGGTAGGTGCTGAGCGTGAGGTGTGTGGATCGATCCACGTCTGAAGGAGTGTCCGCCTGGTGGATCGTTCCTCGGGGGAAATACAGTAAGTCACCAGCCTAGAAGAAACACGGACACACGAGCAGAAGATTCATGTATTCAAACACGTGAGCCTGATTTTGTGACTCTGGCCTGTCTCAACGTCCCTGCTGATTGAGGCTCCCCTACAATGTGACCTTTAGCCCAGTGATGTCACAAACCTGCAGGACGAAGTCGTGTGTCGGGGGGCCGATGCGGTCCTCGGGCTCCAGGCTGTACTCGCGGGCCAGAGGGACGGTGGGCTGGTAGAGCCTCCAGTGTTTCTGTCCCTCCAGCTGAAGGATCAGCACCTGAACAGATGAACGCAGACAAACACAAACACTCTCAGGAACCAGCAGAACGAGCGGCATCAATTACTCGTAATGCACACACGAGCAAACAATATATGAAGGTCAACCGTGACGATAGATGCTACACTTTACTACACTACAGATGAGAGCAGCAGACATGATGACGGATCACAGACCTCGACGTCGTCGTAGTGCGGCGGGAGACCCTGAGAGCCGCGAGGCGTGATGTAGACGTTAGAACCGACCAGCGACCCAAAGAAACACTCCAGCCGCTCCTGAATGCGCCACAGCTCATCCTGCGAACACACATGACCTCAGACAAACGCTGCAGGTTTAAACAATGCAGATTGTTGTATTGCTCTCTGTAGCTCTGACCTTAAACCTCTGCGGCTGGTGCAACTGTATGGTGGCTTTCTTCTCCTCAAAGTCCTTCTTCAGCTGACTGAACTTGACTTTTCCTGCTTTATTCAGCACTTTTTTCTTGCCGTCGATGCAGCGGCAGACGTTGAGGTCCGTGGCGTATTGCAGGCCGCGAGCGCAGAGCTGCTTCACGTCCGACAGCTGAAACAGGGAGCGGTAATAAGAGGCCAGAGCAGCGTCGGACCGGTGCAGGACCAGAGGCTTCTGCTCCCAGTACTGCTGGAAGAACTCGTCCAGCCCGACCGGACTGATCAGACTCTGGAAGAAATCACGCGGCGAGTCGAAGCACAGCGGAGCGGCGGAGCCGTTCACCATCTTCATCTGCTTGACAGGTACATCCTCCTCCTCCTCCTCACACTTCTTCACTCTTCTGCCTTTCTTTGGCATCTCTTCATAATCTTCACTGCGTTATCTAGACAGCTTGATGACGATTCTGGAATTTCTGTCAAATACATGTTATCTTCACTTTGTAAAACATACATTATGCTTTATTTATGTAAAATTTAAATATGCAGTACATTAACATCAAGACACAGTGTAGCTGATTTGGACAAACTAATAAAGTTTATGGCACGCCCAATGCCAACCTGGAATAAACTCTGACTTGGAATTTCCGACTAGGAAACTCGTATTTACAATAGTTCCAATAGCACGTGAGGGCAGCATATATGTCACTTTATTCTTGCCACTGTGTAGAAACTAGAGTGAGAATTAATGTTCATAATGAACACAGATAAAGCTTAAAATAATTTAGTTCAGATGAATGCATTTATTTAGCGGATGCTTTTATCCATTCATTCCTCATCGCGGTTTGAGCTGCAGACACGAAATAAACTGACTAAATAAAACTTGACTGATCAATTATGGAAAAGTGTCAACACGTGAAAGAATGAGGGAGAATACGTTAAATGTGTGCAAACACTAAAAATACATTTTACTGATTTACCTTTTGTTGTAATTTAAAAATGCATTGTCAATGTAAAATACAAAATGCAAGTGATGATTTGACATCTTATTTTCGCATTTTAAGAGGAAAATGCAAATATGAAACAAGAAACTGCAAATAAATAGCTAATGCAATAATAGTGACAAACTTAAAATTAATGTGTTGTTTAGTTTTCTTCTTCTTTAAATGTATGGTTTCAATTTCAAAACCTAATGAAGACAATCAGACATTTTTAATATTCCCACTCTGCTCGAAAGAATTTCTTAACAAATAAAAGTTGAATAAGATATTTAAGCGCATTTATTATTCGACAAGACAGACGGGGCCGTCATAATTTATATGTCAGAAAATAACTCGTTCGTTTAACAGTCGAAATACAGATAAACATGATACTCACTGACAGCATCGTTCACAGGCCCACGTGCACAGACTCCTGTGTCACATTTGAAACGCACCGGGTGGAAACTTTTAAACACCGTTCCTGGATTTTTGGATCAAGCTCATAATCACAGCAAAATATGTGGCGTATGCCGATTTTATTACGCTGCCCTCACGTGCTCTCTGATATTTCCTACTTCCCACTTCAGAAGTCGTGATTACGAGCTCGTCTCGTTCAAGTGTGTTGTCTAAAAGAACTAAGGTTTATTCAGGTAAAGTAAATAATAAACTTTATATATATATATATATATATATATATATATATATATATATATATATATATATATATATATATATATATATATATATATATATATATGAAGAGTTTCGTTGCAAAACGAGATAACTCCGTTTTTAACATTTTTGTCAAAACATGTTTATTATTATGTTATCATGTTATTATTTTGTTTTATGGTGCTACTTAGCTGTATTTTTTAAGTTATGAAGGTTTAAATCAAAACAAACCAACTGCAGTTGAATTGATATTAATTGGAATGCACAACCAAAAAACAAGATTGTTGAAAAATTTAAAAAACGGAGTTATCTCATTTTGCAACGAAACTCTTCATATGTTTTTTTTTTTTTTTTTTTTTACTATTGCTTACACAGTCTCAAACTATGGATCTTCTCGAAACAAAACACACACAACATGCAAAACGTCACACATCTCTTGCAAAAGCTAACACAAAATTATTTTAATTCTATTCTATTTCATGCCATGTACCTGTCAAACTACACATGGATATGACAAATGTAAAACAGTGGAGTGTACAGGAGTTAGTCACACATACATGTGCACAAATAAACTGTATGTACAGTATGTATACACAGTTCTTGCACATTTGATGAACTTTACAGTTATTGAACTGAAATGAATGAACGCTGAACTTGACATTGGCTTTTTAGAGCTGCTTTACAGCAGAATTTGAATTTGTTACTATTGTGAAGCTGCTTTGAAACAATCTGTATTGTATAAAGTGATATAGAAATAAAGGTGATGAGTTGTATGCATATTCAATATATACTTACAAAGTAAACTGAAATGCAAGGGGGTAAAAATAATTTATTTCTCAAAACAATGAGTTTTGATTTCTAAGTGAACAAATTGTGTTTTCACACATGATCACTGTAGGTGAGATCAGAAAATGAGCGTGACATTTGAATGAAACATTAGAGCTGTTCTTAACATTTTGTAAGAAGTTGGTTTTACAATTGCAAACTGAGTGTAAAGCAGATAATGTGCTTGCAGTTTTTGCAGATTTGGTCTGAAGATTCGTTATATGAGAGCAATGGTTTCACTGAGTGGCCTCAAGTACCATTTTTAGTGTCCAAGCAATTTTTAGAAACTGTAAAGCCGAACTGCATTGAAGAAATGTAATTTTTAATAAAATGTAGCATCTGGTTCACTGACAACCTTATAAACATTGTCCACACTATCTAGATAGCTTGCTTGACGATTATGGAATTTGTCAAATACAGGCTATTTTTGCCATCAAAATTACTCAGACTTTTGACTTTTTTTTTTAAACTCTGAAATTCCTAGTCAGAAATTGGAAATGAACACCCTCTCAAGTCATATTTACTACTGGGAAACTCTGAGATAATTTTGATAGCAAAAATAGACTGCTGCCAATTATGGAATTTCGCTCAAATACAATCTATCTGGATAGTGTGGAGAATGTTTATATGGTTGTCAGTAAATGAGATGCTGTATTTTATTCAAAATTAAATTTCATCAATACGGTTTGGCATTAATACGATTTCCCTAAGAAATAGGGAAGAATAAACCTGTTGTCCTCTGATTCCTATTCTTTCAGACAACACACTTCAGAAGCGGGAAGTAGGAAATCTTATAACACGTGAAAGCAGCATTAGTCACTGATTACTGATATCAGCCAATTTCCAACAGGTTTCAGACCAGCATTAAGAGTTCCTCATTATTAATACAAGCTTTCAGTCATTATTTTTCGTTTTAGTATTAGTTCATTCTTATATATCTGGACATATTTTCCCAATCTGGTGAAATCATTTAAAGTATTTTAATAAAATCTTCTCCAATGACAGCCAGATCAAACAAACATTACATTACAAAGCAGACATACTGCACCTTGATGAAAGTTACACAATAAGACTTTACACAACAGTATCAGATGTGTTCATAATCGACGTCCGTCAGCTCCGGGTTAACGAGTCTTTAGCGAGCTTTAGCTTTGCTCTGATTTTTCTCCCGTCACTGTGGAGATGGTGAGGATTCCTCTTGCGTCGCTCTGTCTGGAAACTCTAGTTTCTCACACTCGGTGAGTTTCAGTGGTAAATGCTGTGCGATCTCATTGGGGTCTGTGTAAATCGCTGGGGGAACATGCTGCAAAGTCAAGGACAGAGATACAAACACGTCAGTGCACATGAAGTACATGAAGCACAGATCCAGAATGATGAGGCACCGTCTCTCCAAATCACACACAAATTGGCAGTTTAATCAGTGTTAATACACGTCAAGGCCTTCACTTCATTGCTTAAAGCAGGATTGTCCAGTCCTGCTGCTGGAGGGTCACTGTCCTGCAGAGCTCAGCTCCAACTCCAGCTAAACACACCTGAACCAGCTGACCACGGTCTTACTTGGCATACTATGAACTTCCAGGCAGGTGTGTTGAGGAAAGTTGGAGATAAATTCTGCAGGACAGAGTCCCTTCAGGACTGTGTTCAGACACACCTAGTTTAAATGAATAGCTCACACAAAAATGAACTTTTCCTGATTATTTACTCACCCCAGGCCATCCAAGATGTGTATGACTTTCTTTCCTCAGCCGAACAGAAATTAAGGTTTTGGAGAAAAGCCTCCCTTTATAATCACGGAGGCTAAAGCACACGCTCACTGAATTCTGCACTCTCACGAAAACTCCCGTTACAATTTTACAATGAATGTCTTATTTACATCGTGTTTACCCTTTGTTAGATATAACTTGTGTTGAGCAAAACAAAAGCGGATTCTGATTTACTGATTAACACCTTTGATTGGCCATTGTGATCATGCGCTCGACAGATATGATAGTGATTGGCTACAGTGCTCAACTAGTGCTTCCCACAGATAGACTTTACAGGCTCACGCAACAGCGCTTCAGACTCAAAGTAATTCTCAATCAATGAAAAGCGCAGATTTATGCCAAGCGATTGCTAATGAACTCAAGCTGATGAATTACTACAATGTCTACTTTATGACCTTTATTTAAAATGTTTTAGACGGTTGTAAGAATCTGAAGGATCAGCCTGCAATTGTGTAGACATTTAAAATAAGAGTCCCGGTGTATTTCGGGCTTGTTTATAATTAAAAGTCACACGCTATGTTTTTTCTTTTGGGCATCATTGGTATTTTGGTTACACAATAAATTGTATTTATTAATAATTTTTATTACATATTATATAAATTATTGTAGTCTCCCCAACAAGAAGAAAAGACTAAGAACATTATTTGACACATTATTCATTATATAAATTTTACTAGTAAAATCTGTGTCCCATTCACTGAGAGAGACATGACGCTGAGATAGCGCTAATGGTGCAACTATGGTTGTGTATTGTTTGAATTTTATAGATTCTGATTCCGCTTATTGATTCTGATTCTTATTTAGTTTCCAGTTTTCAATTCCAATGTGGTAAAAAAAAAAAAAAATTAAGTCAAACATTTAGATATCAAACATATTTATTCTGTCAGAATACCACAAATTACAGCTGAATTCCATGAACAAAAACCAGCAGACTACAAAAAAAACTAAGGACTAGTTTGAGATTTATGTGTGCAAAATAGAGCTGCAGAGAGATCACGGTTCTCCCACAATTCTGAAGGAAAAAACATTAGACAACTAAACAAAATAATATGTAATTTACTATAGGTTAGGTGTTAGAAATGGTTGGAAATAGTAAGGCTGAATGACTTACATTAGGAAAAAAAAGTTTATTGCTTCAGTCTATTTAAAAATATTTACTAATTCAAACTCTTTTAAATTGTTGAATGAAATGATTCAATGAAATATATTTTTTAACAGTCACGCCACCTACTGGCATAATGATGCAATCAATAGACCCCTTAAAAGTTTGTAAACATTGCAACGTTTCTTGGTGGGCGGGGCTTAGCTGGAGGCAAAAAGAGACACTGGACTCAATGTTGACAAGCGTAAGCTAGCATGTTTTAGGAGCGATTTATTAAACATAGATGCAGAAGAAGGTTCAGAACTGTCCGAATATGTACAGTCACTGACTCTGCGGGACCGTGACAGCTATTTTTGTAAATTAACTTAAGTTTTGGATATTTCCTAGACAACATATGAATTACTTTCGGGTGGTTCGGGGAATTTTGTCAAGGCTTATTGTCTAATGTAACCTAACGCTGGGCTAACTATGATTATGGCTAGCAATGTGGATTATTTTAAGAGACCATTCAAAGGATGGCACACACATCTATCGCTGTATGTTTGTTTAACATTTAAACTAGCTAGTGTGCTGAAAGTTGGCGACATTTCACCTATAAAACAGAAACTTGCTGATTTGTACTAGATAAAACCAACACACCATTACATATGCATCGATTATTTTACCTGATATGAAGTGTGCACTGCAAACACAAGTATTATTTATGATCGTCTCCGTCCAGTCTGTACGCCGTATTGCTTTCAACCACAATTATCTTTTTGATTTCTGTGAAGGAATGTCTGCCGGGATCTGGTAAAACTTTAGTTTTGAACCAAAAGCCCTGTTCCTTCTATTCTGGCTGTCTAAAACACAACAAGACGACATTTTAAAGTCAAAACCTCAAACTTTTAGCGCGCCCGCTATGAGTTCTTATTTATGTTTTGCCTCCAGCTAGAGCGGTGACGTCACAGTGACGTAGGCGATTAAGGGGTCTATAGAATCTTTATTTGAAGCGTCAAATTACTTTGAAAATGTGATTTACCATATTTTGATCACTACCATTGATTGTTTATTCAGTGTTCATCAGCTTTTATTTCCGAACTATAAACTTTTGTCCCAGTACTTCTGTGATAATGAATTATTGTAGGACAGAAATAATGATACTGTGTGGTTGAAAAGACTGTACATGACAACAGCTCTGGATCAGCAACGCCAACGCAGATCTGAACGTTCGCTGTGATCCAACTTGTCAAAGGTTTAATAGACTGTCTTTTAGGAATAAGATCGTGTGAGTGTTTGAGTCGAGATTGCTATCTTTTAACGATCTTTTGTAACATATTAGCTAGCTTATCACAAATATTACACTTAGCTTTTCAGCTTCTAACCTCACAAAGTGTAGCCAGACTTGAGCGCTTCCTGCTATGTAGATTAGCGAGGAAGGTCCTGGCAGATGACGTGTAAAAAAATAAAATAAAAAAATATCTGGTTTATCTGAAAATGTGCACACAGAAATCAATAAGTAGAATCGAAATTTTAAGTTTATAACAAGTATCCAGTTCCTGACCTTAAAAGTGTCCCATTCCAGAACTGGAATCAGAATACTGTTTGAAAGCAGCGTCCATCAGCGGGTGCCGCATATACCCGCTTCTGCAGAAATGCTGGTTACATTCATTTTTTTAAGTGCCGACTGGTACCAGTAGCATAGTGTGGATCAATTTGATGCTGCCTAAATATTAATTTAAGACCATTAACAATGGACTACACTGATCCGCTTTCACTGGCATTAGATGGAGAAAAATCTTGCAATGTTTTCCTCCAAAACCTTAATTTCTCTCTGGCTGAGGATAGAAAGTCTTGGATGGCCTGGGGCGAGTAAATAATCAGGAAAAGTTCATTTTTGGGTGAACTATTTCTTCAATAAGCAGTTAAAGCAGCACTCACCTGGAGGTCTGATATTTTACTTTCACGTGTGCTGAATTCTCGAAGCATGTGGTTTTTTCCAGCCTGCAGAACAATGAAGTTTAAGAAACACTAAAATCATATTTGAATAATAAAGCATTCCACACTTGGAAATCTCTGTTCTCGACTTACCTCGTGATAAAGACGCGTGTCGTTTATCCGGATCATGACTCCGTCCACTCGCAAGAAGAACCGCAGCAGAAGAAAGAAACTGGTGGGCATCACTCTCTGAAACCACACATCATCTTTCATATGCCAACCATTAATGCTGCAAATCTGTAGAAGAAGCCGATGAAACTCACAATTTTCACACTGATCATAGACACGCCGTGATCATGCAGCTCGTCCTCGAACAGCAGCACGTCCTCGAAAAACTTGATTTGCTCTCGCGCTTTCAGCCTCTCCATGTCTATCCGTTCTGTGGTCGGCGTCACCTGTTCACAAGCTCTTTGTCAGTAAGAGACACTCCACATTCAGCTAGTTTAGCTGTTAAAGCACAGAATACCTTGATCTGCATGTGCTCTCCAAGCAAAGTCCCTCTGTAATCGGTTGTGTAAGTCCAATCGTAGCGTTTCACCACGTCTTTCGAATGCTCCGAGTCGGCCCTGTATGGATACAGCAGAGATTCCTCCTGAATGAAAGCATCTAATCAGACTATAATGAATAACACAAAGCTCTACCTGCTTTCCTGCCACTCTTGGGCACAAGCCACTTTCACAGAGTCTTGCATGTTGTTGACACGTTTGAGAGCGTCGATCGCATTGAATTCAATCCCAAAACCATCGGTGTGCTGAATGCGCAACACGTTATCACCAAACAGCATCTCTGGCAGAGCCGGCATATGCATCGTCTCTGCCAACCTGCGACAGAATCAGACTCAACTGCTGTTCATATTATCATCGGAAATATAATTTCTTCAACATCAAAACCTGCATGAACTCACCTCTCAATATCTTTAGACTTCATGATATGAGTCTTCACAGCTGTGACTGTCCACGGCCCAAAGTTGAAGTCCTGTTTACTGCTCCGAAATCCATGTGAAATCAACGATGACATTCTGCAGATGAGCTGAAGAACAGCATTGTAAATGTGACAGAAATCAATTAATAAGCGAACGTGTCACTTTACTTTATTAACAGAATCTTTCACTGATCACGACCATAGACTGTAAAACTGTATGTTTTATATAAATGTTTATTAATGTCTCAATGTGGACTCGATATCAAACTAAAGACTCGCGGTCGGTTAAATGCTCTTTTGTCGTTCAGTTGATAAAAGAGACCAAACCTGACATGCATACATCGATTGCTTTAAAACTGTTCAAAGCACAGGAGTAAAAACATGGATAAAAACGAACACAAACATAATTCACTCTTACCTCGTATCCGTTTCCATGTATGTGTAGAGCGCAACCTCTAATTCCTCCCGATGTCGAGCGAACAACAATTGATGGTTCCGGCTCTGATATTGAATAACACAGTGGTTCCCAAACTTTTTCTACCGGTCTCCCCTTTTGTATAAACTCGCAATTCTGACTTTATATGGACATTTCTGACATTTAAATCTACTCTTAAAAGTACACATTTTTCAAAAAAAAAATTTTTTTTAAATTTATTACAGGGACAGTGCATATTAATAAACATTTCTGCCAATATGCCAGAGTTAGCCAGAAGGCTATTTTTCATCTGCAGTCCCAGGACAGATGTTAAAAGTCACCCTAAAAGTCAGTAAGAAAACATATAACAATAAAAAAATTACAATACATTTAGCAAGTCCTATTATGTTAAAAAGTACACTCGAAATACAGCAAACCAACAATCAACAAACATCTGACAAAACATAACATATACACACACACAAGGCAAGAAGTTCAGACACATTACTCCAGTAAATGTAGCGGAGTAAATGTAGTTTGTTACTCACCTCTGTAGTGGGGATAAAAACAATCAGGTTTGAACTGTGAAATGTATTAATCTTTAATATAAACTTTAATCAACTTTCAAAAATGGTTATGTATAAATATGTATTTATGTACTGTATGTATATACACATGCATTGGGGGAATGAATATATATAGGGCAAACAATACAAGAAGAAAATCAAATCAAATATAAATAAATAACATTTAAGAAGGTTTTCACACAATCTCTCCTTACTTTCTTCTTTCTTTCTTTACAGACTTCAGCTATTCCACCTCTTGACTGTAATGTTTAGAGTTTATTTTCTTCAGAGGAAAAGGAATGCAGGTTATTGTTACGTTATTAATCTTTAGTAAATGTCTTTTTTACACAAAAAGCAGGAGAATCATTCTTTAATTTATATTACATTTCACATCAGTAAAAAAAGTGTAAAAACAATATGTTTTCTCAATAAAACAACCATTAGTTTCTGTTTATATATTTTATCAGTCTATCTTTGCTAGTTGCAAAGCTTAATCATTTAACATTTAGATTCCTGGTGAGTTTGTCAACTATTACAGACAAACTGTATTACAAACACTGATCAAGTGCTACACTTTAAGTGACTCAATATTCAGTGTTTCTTTGGTCTATTCTGCCACATGAACAGTGATCATTTTAAAAGACTTCTAAGAATGTTATTTTTGCAGATATTTGTGTAAAATCATCAGCACGGTCACTTAAGGATAACAAATTTTTTATCATAAATCTACCTTAAATATAATTTTGATAGAATGTCATGCTGTTACAGTACAGAAGGGACAGAGGCAGATGTAAAACAAACAGTATGGTTTATTGATACCAGCAGAGGTTGACAGAAGTGCAGGTGAGTAATACGTGATGTAGAGATGGATATAGCAATGCAGAATGGTGATACTGTCCTTTATGTGGTTGTAGGATAGAAGAACCAGGATGGCACTGGAGACTTGGAAGGAAGGAAGGAAGGAAGGAAGGAAGGAAGGAAGGAAGGAAGGAAGGAAGGAAGGAAGGAAGGAAGGAAGGAAGGAAGGAAGGAAGGAAGGAAGGAAGGAAGGAACGAAGGAAGGAACGAAGGAAGGAACGAAGGAAGGAACGAAGGAACGAACGAAGGAACGAACGAAGGAACGAACGAAGGAACGAACGAAGGAACGAACGAAGGAACGAACGAAGGAACGAACGAAGGAACGCGAGGGTAACGGGAAACGTTGGAGACAGGGAAGTAGTTTGTCTGGAGTCCTTGAGGTAAGCATACAGGTACGTATGATACAACGAGACCGGACAGTGAGTGTGTGTGAGTGAGTGTTGGCTTCTTATAGTGCTGGTGATTGCGATGATGATGAGGTGCAGGTGGCGGTGATTAGTATTCGGGTGATTGAGTGCGCTGGGACTGAGTGAGGGTGGAGCCTGGCGTGTCTGTGACACATGCAAACAAATCTCCAGTCCATGTGAATCAGAATCAGAATCAGAATGTGCTTTATTCGCCAAGTGTGCACAAACACACAAGGAATTTGTTGTGGTTTTCTACAGAAGCTCTTGGTACACACATACATATGACATGAGAACAGAAACATTTAAATAAGTGAACTAAGAAAAAATAATAAATAGGTAAAATAAAATAAATAATAATACTAAAGTGGTATACATCTGGATCAGAAGACATACAGATTTGTATGGTGAATAGAATATATATATATATTTACACAACTAATTTTTACTCTCTCTCAAATACTAAAAGTGAATACTAAAACAGGGGTAATTGCTATGTTAGCTGTTTAAGCTGGAGATAGCGTTGGGGGAAAAACTGTTCTTATGCCTAGATGTTCTAGTGCACAGAGATCTGTAACGTCTGCCTGAGGGCAGAAATGCAAACAGGGTGTGTCCAGGGTGAGAGGGGTCTGTGATGATGTTACCTGCCCGTTTCTTCACTCTAGTGTTGTACAAGTCCTGAAGGTTGGGCAGGTGCATACCAATTATCCTTTCAGCTGTCCTAATAATCTGTTGCAGTCTTCTTATATCTGATTTGCTGGCTGACCCAAACCAAACAGTTATAGAAGTGCACAGAGCTGACTTAATAACAGCTGAGTAAAACTGTTTCAGCAGCTCCTGTGGCAGGTTGAACTTCCTCAGCTGGCGAAGGAAGTACAGTCTCTGCTGAGCCTTTTTCAATGTGATTGTCCCACTGCAGGTCCTGAGAGATGGTGGTGCCCAGGAACCTGAATGACTCCACTGCAGTCACAGTGCTGTTCATGATGGTGAGTGGGGGAGAGCAGGGGGGTTTCTCCTGAACTCCACGATCATCTCCACTGTCTTGAGCGTGTTGAGCTCCAGGTTGTTAAGACTGCACCAGACAGCCAGCTGTTCAACCTCCATTCTGTAAGCAGACTCGTCACCGTCCTGGATGAGGCCGATGACTGTGGTGTCATCTGCAAACTTCAGGAGCTTGACAGAGGTGCAGTCATTGGTGTAGAGGGAGAAGAGCAGTGGGGAGAGAACACAGACCTGAGGAGCTCCAGTGCTGATGGTGAAGGTTCTTGGTTTGAGTTTTCCCAGCCTCACTAGCTGCTGCCTGTCTGTCAGGAAGCTGGTGATCCACTAACAGATGGAGGTGGGTACAGAGAGTTGGGTCAGTTTATTCAGGAGGGTATGTAAACTATACACTGAAATACTATCAGCAGCTTTCTAGAGATTTAAAATGTAACAAATCAATCAAAACAGAGTTGTTAAGTAACAGTCGACTGGACACATTGTTACAATAACACACAGGTCATTTACATGTGAGGATCTCGTATCAACTTGCAAATAAACAATATATAGTTAATTTAGGAAAATTTGAGAAATATCCCTTAATCCTTCATCTTAATTTATACTCATGCACATGCTCATGTTCTCTCTATGTCTCTCTCTCTCTCTCTCTCTCTCTCTCTCTCTCACACACACACACACACACACACACACACCCCTCTGACACATATAGGGTTAAATTATGATAAATATATTGTCTTAAAGAGTTGGCTCTACAGGGTAACTTAGTTTACAGGTAACAGTTGATTTCACCATTTTCACTCAATTGTCTGGCTAAGCAAATGTGATTTTCTTGATCAAATTAAAATTTCCTAATTTATTTTAAGTAAAATCATACAAATATTGCAAACCATAAAAATGAACCCATGCCTTTCACCACAACACACTACATTTCCCATAATCCTCCCTGGCCATCACCTGCAAACTCAACTCAGTCTTCACACCTGTTTGCCATCAACCTCATCAGTTTCCCTATAAGCAAGTGCCAAACATTCATTCATTGTCTGGTCTCATCGCTACTGGGACTGTTATATTTTCTTTGCCTAAGAACTGCTTACCTGCGTTGTTTCACACAGAAGGACTTGCTCATCTTCTCACCTTGGATTCTTACCTGTGTTATGCCTGTTGTCAGCCTGTCCTTCAGTCACGCCAGCCAGCTCCTCTAAAGCATAAAGACTCTTTCTCATTCAGTTAAGTTCCATGTTATTGTATGAATTACCCACTCACCTGCTTGTATCTCTGCTGTCTTGAACTGCTTATAAAGACTGTCTTTTGCATTATCATGTTATCCTTTTCTGTTGTTTTGACAACTGCAAATCTTGACGACCTTAATGCCATTTTTTTATCTGTACTTAAATGCTGTATAAGTAATTTGCTTTGTATAACACCCTACTCATGAAATTAATTTGTCTTTTTGCTGCTTTTGTATTTATGCCTTCACCTCTTGTTCCCCTTCAATACTTGTTTGTGTCTGTCTTAATGTCCATTTATATTTATGCATTGGTTTTTTTTTGGTGGTTGTTGTTTTTCCATTTCAGTCTTAACTTTTCCTGTTTGTTTTTATGGCCATGTCCTCATAGACTCTGATTTTATGCCCCTTTCTATTAATGTTGTAATTTGTATTGTAATGTAACTGAATACCAGACTCGGAGAGGATTATCGTCAAACCCAAACAGGAATTTATTGAACAGATGGATTGCTTTGATGAAAGCAGGTGAGTAATGGCTAATTAAGAATTAATGATGACTGAATAATTAATAACAGTCTCATCCCAATTTAGCTGGTAAAAGGGAAGGACTATGAATGGTTAGTGGAGGTGACTGGAGAGCATGTAGTACTTGGATGGTTGGAACAGGTGAGTAGTGGAGCTGGGGAACAGGGGCTCGTTTCCATAAGGAGGTTCAACCAACTCTGAGTTAGATTATTATATATAACGCAGGATGTTAGGTTATTAAACGAATAGGCTATTCATTTTCATGGTATCCCACGAGCAAAAAAAAAAAAAAAAATTTTATTTTTTAAGTGCTTTTTTTTTTTTTTTTTTTTTTTTTTTTGCAAATGATCTGCCAATAGGGTAGGAAAAATACAGCAGCGGCTATTTGCACTAAGAGGAATTGGCAGGCTTTCTTGGTGATAAGATCCTATTTACAGTAAGTGCAAATAGCTCTAGATGCAATTTACCCTAGTGATATATGAAAATAGTGATATATTCTATTTGCCATGTAAAAGTAGCAGTTCTATGCAATAAGTATAAATAGTAATTAGATGCTATTTATACTTATACGGGCAGATACATACTATTTGTTCCTCAGCATTGTTGTACTTTAACAGGATGCAATAATAACATAGTGTAAATGATTATATTTATTTATTATATTTTTCATTTTTAAACTAATTTGGCACTTCCACTTTTAGAAACTTTTTCTTCATATTATTTATTTATTTATTTATTTTTTAAATAAGTAAATTCTAATACGAAATGTGGTGAGAATAGCGAACTCGGCAAAAGGCAGACTCGAACACGGTCAATCACGTCACAAACTAGTTCTCTAGTTGAATGACATATTTGAACATCGCTTGCGTTTTAAAAAGGGGTACATCTAAGCTTTTATTTGTCTCCTTTTCTCTGACTGAGCAATTGTATTATACCTTTCATTTTTCTTGCATTACTTTCCATTTTTGCTATTGTATGGCCCTTTATCATTTTTATTGTATGAAATTAAATTGACTTTTTTCTGCCTATTCTGCTGTTATATACACCCTATTTTATTGTAAATTTTTGTATGAAATTAGTTAATGGACTTTAATGCCATTATTTACACTTTTTGCTCCTTTATTTTTGTCTGTACCCTTTTATTTTATGTCCCTTTTATTCTACCTGTGCCCATATGCTCATTTTATATGCTCCACCATAAAACTGTTGGAACCAGTTTACTGGTTGAGAATTTTAACCTGCAGTCAACTGACTAAGTCAAGTCACCTTTATTTATATAGTGCTTTTTACAATGCAGATTGTGTCAAAGCAGCTTTACATTGATAACTGGTACATTATTTTGGCTGCACAGCAGCTCTTCAAGAATAGTGTCAATGCAGGCAGATCAAAGCACTGTTGAATAAATGTCAAGAATACTGTTGAATACCAAATGTCAAGTGTCCCCGACTAAGCAAGCCAAAGTCGACAGCGGCAAGGAACCCAAACTCCAACAGGTGACATCAGGTGGCAAATAGGTGTTAAAATGGAGAGGAAAAAAAAAAACCTTTGGAGAAACCAGGCTTAGTCAGGGGGCCAGTTCTCTGGCGAACAGTGCTTTGTTTACGATTCAGGTTGCTATCATAAATCTGATAGGATCGCAACAATCAAAGTGTTTATTTTGGTTCCATCCAGTTGAGGATCGTATTCATCACGCCGGTATGGACGGTTTGTTGAGGAGCTGTGGCACTGGCTGTCGTGTTGATGAGGTCTTCACAATGGATGATCTAGTTGACTCGATCTCTGCTGATACTTCAGGGCTGCGTTGTGGTCGTGTCATGGCACCGGTCCTCGGTCTCACCTGGATACGGCCCGGATCCGGTTGACTACGGTAAACCTCGGGATAAACAGAAAGACTAATATTAGCGTAGATGCCATTCTTCTTCTGATGTAACGAGTACATCTGGTGTTATAGGAAGTGTTCCCGGGCTCCGGCTGACCTAATTTATGCAGCCTAATAATCCTTTAACGGATTTGAAAATATAAATTGATAATGTGTTATGTGTATGCCAGGTTAAAGAGATGCATTTTTAGTCTAGATTTAAACTGACAGAGTGTGTCTGCTTCCCGAACAATGCTAGGAAGATTATTCCAGAGTTTAGGTGCCAAATAGGAGAAGGATCTACTGCCTGCGGTTGATTTTGATATTCTAGTTCTTATCAACTGGCCTGAATTTTGAGATCGCAATAAACGTGAAGGACTATAATGCATTAAGAGCTCGCTTAGGTACTGGGGAGCTAAACCATTTAGTGCTTTGTAAGTAATTGGCAAGATTTTAAAATCTACTTCATACGTACATACGTCATACTTCCTAGTTCTAGTAAGAACTCTAGCTGCTGCATTTTGTACGAGCTGTAGTTTATTTATCAAGCGGGAGGAACAACCACCCAGTAGAGCGTTACAGTAATCTAGCCTTGAGGTAATGAACGCATGAACTAACTGTTCTGCATTCTTCATTGAGAGCATATGTCGTAGTTTAGATCAATTTTTAAGATCGAAGAATGCGGTTTTACAGATGCTAGTAACATGGCCTTCAAATGAAAGAATTTGGTTAATATTCAATAAGCCACTTAAACTCAGATATATAGAGGTGCTCTGCACTCCAAGAATTAGGCAGCAGAGATGCTTTTAACAAGGTACACTAAAAAGCTTCACTGATAGTTGATCATTGGTGCATTGTCAACATTAACAAGATATTTAAGTTTTCAGCCAAGCATATTTTGGTATGTACAAATGCTTTAGATTTCAGTGGTGCTTGTTTGTGTCTGACACTTGGAAGACAAATCAGTCTTGAATCACTTCTTTTATAGTTGGTGTAATTTGCTCTGTAATATGCTGTTAAACCTGTCTGCATAATTTATATTTGTGTACCTTTTAGTTTGTCTATGCCTTTTTCCCTTTTTGTTTGTTTATTTATTTTTAAATCTGTGCTCTTTTGTAGCTGTGGTTTTTGTATTATGTTGTGACTTTTTGCACTAGTACTTTATGCCAGTTTTATATGTTCCTTTTTTATTTCAGAATTTCATTTTGCAACCATGAGCCTTTGTCCATGTGTCACTTTTGTATTCTTCTGTGCACCTATTCCTTTTCTTTTATACCCTTGTTTATATGCCTATTTGTCTGTCAGTTAAATTTAGTAATGCATTTTCATTTTTTTTTTGTCCCTTTGTACTTTGTTTTTTTTGTGTTAATGCCTTGCATTGTCTTTGTACTTTACAAGGGCAGCAAAACATTAAAATTATTACTTTATGCTCCCTTTTTTTTTTTAATATACCCTTCACTTGTTTCTTTGTCTGCTGTGTATGTTCCTTCCTATATTGTAAAGCTTTCTATGAGAGTGACTGTTTGTGAACTGACTTGTATGTATTTTGTTAGGCCTTGTTTTGTATTTATGCTTTCATTTTGAAGTATCTTTTATACTGGTTAAGGTTCCCTTTCTTGTTGCAGTGTTAATTTTTAAAGTCTATTAACCTTTTTCTTTTTTTCTCTCCACCTAATCGCTTAATTTATTTACTTTATTCTTGTGCCCATAGGCCCCTTTGTATTATTTGTAATTTTACATAATTCAAATTTTCAAAATGACTTATATAAAATTAAGTAACTGTCAGGTTTTTATTTTTTATTTTTGGTCCCAGTTCCTGTAAATTTCCTGTCTTAGTTTCTGTTCTCTTGATAAGTTTCCTGTATGTTTGTTAACATGGCAACCTATTATCCACCTGTTCTTTGTTGACTCGATGTCTGTATATGTGTACTAATTTCCTTGTCTGTTTTTACATCTATTTAATTTTGTTCTTTCCCTGATTATTTGTTACTTTAGATTTATTCAAGTTTTACTGCTGCAAGTAGATCCTACTAAAGACCATATTGTCTGAGCTGGCTCCTTTCAGCCCTTTGTTTAATTCTTTATTGGCTACAAACTGCAGCTCAGATCTACTTTGGGCTTCCTGTATGCCAATTCTGCCTCGATGTGTCAATCCCATGGCTTTGATTCGAGCCTTGGACTCCAGCTTAACCTATCGATTCTAATGTGGCTAGTCATTCTTCAGGTTTCACAAGGCAGACCTAAAGGGACAAGGGAGACCAGTCATCACCCTGGTTGCGACATGGACTCCTGTCCTATGGCTTTGCTTTCCTGTCCTTGCCTTGTCTGTCCACCCCTTTGGCTTTATTGTTGTCCTTTCTCCCTCCATCTTGGGTTGTAAAGTACCTGTTGCCACCTTGATAGCCAGTGTCATCCTGGTCCACCTGTCCATCCTCCAAATCCATTGTGGGCCTGCATCCTGGCGATCTTTTCCTGCCATTTTCTCCCTGAATCATGCTAAGGGAAAAACACCAGAGATAATCCATCTGATAATCCATCCCCCCAGCCTCGATCATGCTAACCCTAACTCTTTGTGATATAATGCATTTTGGTTTCTTAGGGTTAGGATGAATGTTCATGTTTTTGTTTATGTAAACATTTGTAATTATTTGTTTGCTTGTAAATGTTTCAGTTGTTTTTGAGAATAAATAAAAGCTTTAAATATTGTCTGTGATTCAACATTTTTATTTTATCTAAGCGAGGGTTAGGAGTCCGAGGGTTAGGAGTCCGAGGGTTAGGAGTCCGAGGGTTAGGAGTCCGAGGGTTAGGAGTCCGAGGGTTAGGAGTCCGAGGGTTAGGAGTCCGAGGGTTAGGAGTCCGAGGGTTAGGAGTCCGAGGGTTAGGGTTAGGGTTAGGGTTAGGGTTAGGGTTAGGTGAAGAAAAGCAACGCCTCCCCCCAGATAACCGTCTCACGGCTATCCAGTTTGGGATAGGGAGGACGCAGGAGTGCACTGGCCGGCGCATGTTTTTGATGAGGCTGATCCACCCATAAACGCTTGTTTTACCTTTTCTCTCCAATACTCCATTCCCCTAGTTGTTTTATTATTCAGATTTGAAATCGCAACCCCTTCCCAAGGCTCTTCCCATCCCCCTTCCCATACGGATATCAATGAGCTTCCCAAGATTGTCCCCCCCAGAGATGTCCCAATTGGTCCCAAACTAATTCTTCCTTCAATAAGGAGTAGGTATGTCACCAGCAACCATAAAATCCAAATCATCCCAAAATCCGGGCTACTCCTGTAAGGGGTAGATTTAGGCCTGTTGTCAGCGACGGGTAGGTTTAGGTATGTGTAGATCTATGCCAAGTCCAAGAACTAACTCTGCTACCCAAAAGACACATCATCAGTGGTGTACCTCAGGATCATTGGGTGTTTCGGCTCTTTAAACACCAGACACCCTCCTCTGAGGCGGCCCGCCAAGGTGATCAATCCCGGCGTGTGTCCTCCCTCCATCCCAGTACAACCCGACCCAGAACTGATACCAGAAGTCCAAAATTACAACCATTTAACCAAATCCAACCCCAACACCTCAACCAACCTAGAATAACCCTCTGATGCTAGTCACCGATAGAAGATTGGGATCCATTTGAGGCCTTTCCACCCAGGCCACCAACTCTGCGTGCTGTCCAAGTGGACCCAGAGCGGCCGGTACACTTACCTTCTACAGTGCCCCTTCGTTAACACCGCAAGGTCTCCGGGGCACTGCTCGAGGTTCATACTGGCGGGTACCTAAGCACCAAGCTTCTACCAATAATCCCCCCTAGGAACCACCCAACCTTATCCAGACATCACACACTTACCGTGCAACCGTAAAGGCGAATGATTCCTAACCACCTCCCATATTCTCAAGCCTCCTATCTATCTGCACCACTTCTTACACCCATGGTGAACTGAATTAACTCTTTACCCACAATCCTTTGCAACCTTTCTTCGATTTATTTCCACTTTCCACAAGTATCTGACAATCGTCGAATTCTCCTCAGTCACCCATTCGCTTGTTGCCCTGACCAATCACAATCTCAATTTCCCCTCACCATCTTACCGTTCACCAGCACCTTAACCTAACCTCCCTCCCAACATCAACCTAATGCTGATCGTCCTCCAGACCAAAACTGGTCCTGGTGCCGGGCTCGAACTCGGGACTCCTTGCTCCCGAGCCGCCCCCACTGACCACCACTCCAACCATCTAGTTCCCTCCACCCCCTACTCCTAGACCTATGAACCTCCTCCACCCAACTGTATTGTTATAGCCCACCATTTCTACAAGAAAATATTCCTTGCTCCACGCTGGTCTCGAACTCGGGTCCCTCTGCTTCCCAAGTCATTACTTTAACCACTACACCATCCCAACTCTCCCATTCAAGGTATAATCTTGAATAAGAGGGCTACTCCTGTGAGGGTTAGGATTAAGGTTAGGGTTAGGATTAGGTATGTCGGCGGTGCTCCATCATCTAGAATCCGGGCTACTCCTGTGAGGGTTAGGTTTAGGCAATGTGCAGGTACAGGGATAGCCAAATTATCCCCAGTGACGGTAAGGTTTAGGTATGTCGCCGGTATTCCAGCATCTAGAATCCGGGTTATTCCTATTAGGGTTAGGTTTAGGTATATCGCCGGTGTTCCATCATCTAGAATCCGGGCTACTCCTGTGAGGGTTAGGTTTAGGCAATGTGCAGGTACAGGGATAGCCAAATTATCCCCAGTGACGGTTAGGTTTAGGTATGTCGCCGGTATTCCAGCATCTAGAATCCGGGTTATTCCTATTAGGGTTAGGTTTAGGTATATCGCCGGTGTTCCATCATCTAGAATCCGGGCTACTCCTGTGAGGGTTAGGTTTAGGTAATGTGCAGGTACAGGGATAGCCCAATTATCCCCAGTGACGGTTAGGCTTAGGTATGTCGCCGATATTCCAGCATCTAGAATGCGGGCTATTCCCGTGAGGGTTAGGTTTAGGTAATGTGCAGGTACAGGGATAGCCCAATGACGGTTAGGTTTAGGTATGTCGCCGGTGTTCCAGCATCTAGAATCCGGAGGGATCTGGGCCCTGGCTCCTCCTCTACCCCCCCAGGTTCTTTAAATGATAATTAATTTTATGCATCTCCCTGACGAGGATCTTGAAGAACTCATTCCTATCCATCGTTTTTACCACACAAAGAAAACAGACCACATTAATCTCTGGCCCACCATCCAACATCTAACCCTCCCCCTCCACCCTTCTCTCTAAGGAGCGAAATCTTCATTCTGGATTTACTTCCGGCCGGCGAACCGAACCACACCCCGAAGGGTCATGACCCGATAATCCCGACCAAACATCACTCCCCCCGGAAAAAATTTCCCTTCCAATTGTCCCTCTAATCTATGACTCCCCAACCTTCCCAACCACCAGCCAGCTCTCTGGCCCGGGCTAGTGTTGAACCTCATGAAGGAAACGAAACGAGGGAGGGCGGCGAGACTGCGTCGGCCCCCCTCAGGAGCCTGGCTTGGCATCCTTTCCGCTCCCACACTCGATTCCCACCCGGATCACCCGGTTCAGAACCAAGTGAGGTAGCATGTCCCTAGACTATCACGACAAACACCCTAAATTACTATAAAACCCCCCCACACACATCATCCCACCCATATCTATCCAGGGGAGCGAAATCTTCTCTCTGGATTTACTTCCGGCCGGCGAACCGAACCACGCCCCGAAAGATCATGGCCCGACAATCCCGACCGAACACCGCTCCCCCCGGAAAACATTTTCCTTCTCATTTCCCCTCTAATCTAAAAAACCAAACCTTCCCAACCACCAGCCAGCTCTCTGGCCCGGGCTAGTGTTGAACCTCATGAAGGAAACGAAACGAGGGAGGGCGGCGAGACTGCGTCGGCCCCCCTCAGGAGCCTGGCTTGGCATCCTTTCCGCTCCCACACTCGATTCCCACCCGGATCACCCGGTTCAGAACCAAGTGAGGCAGCATGTCCCTAGACTATCACGACCAACACCCTAATTTTCTATAAAACCCCCCCACACACACATCATCCCACCCATATCTATCCAGGTGAGCGAAATCTTCTCTCTGGATTTATTTCCGGCCGGCGAACCGAACCATGCCCCGAAAGACATTGCCCGATAATCCCGACCGAACACCGCTCCCCCAGGAAAACATTTTCCTTTACATCTTCCCTCTAATCTAAGAAACTCGTTCCCAGATTACGACGACCCAATGCTCTGGTTTTTCACAGCCCCCCCATGTCCGAAGGCACTGGCTAGGTTAGGTGAAGAAAAGCAACGCCTCCCCCCAGATAACCGTCTCACGGCTATCCAGTTTGGGATAGGGAGGACGCAGGAGTGCACTGGCCGGCGCATGTTTTTGATGAGGCTGATCCACCCATAAACGCTTGTTTTACCTTTTCTCTCCAATACTCCATTCCCCTAGTTGTTTTATTATTCAGATTTGAAATCGCAACCCCTTCCCAAGGCTCTTCCCATCCCCCTTCCCATACGGATATCAATGAGCTTCCCAAGATTGTCCCCCCCAGAGATGTCCCAATTGGTCCCAAACTAATTCTTCCTTCAATAAGGAGTAGGTATGTCACCAGCAACCATAAAATCCAAATCATCCCAAAATCCGGGCTACTCCTGTAAGGGGTAGATTTAGGCCTGTTGTCAGCGACGGGTAGGTTTAGGTATGTGTAGATCTATGCCAAGTCCAAGAACTAACTCTGCTACCCAAAAGACACATCATCAGTGGTGTACCTCAGGATCATTGGGTGTTTCGGCTCTTTAAACACCAGACACCCTCCTCTGAGGCGGCCCGCCAAGGTGATCAATCCCGGCGTGTGTCCTCCCTCCATCCCAGTACAACCCGACCCAGAACTGATACCAGAAGTCCAAAATTACAACCATTTAACCAAATCCAACCCCAACACCTCAACCAACCTAGAATAACCCTCTGATGCTAGTCACCGATAGAAGATTGGGATCCATTTGAGGCCTTTCCACCCAGGCCACCAACTCTGCGTGCTGTCCAAGTGGACCCAGAGCGGCCGGTACACTTACCTTCTACAGTGCCCCTTCGTTAACACCGCAAGGTCTCCGGGGCACTGCTCGAGGTTCATACTGGCGGGTACCTAAGCACCAAGCTTCTACCAATAATCCCCCCTAGGAACCACCCAACCTTATCCAGACATCACACACTTACCGTGCAACCGTAAAGGCGAATGATTCCTAACCACCTCCCATATTCTCAAGCCTCCTATCTATCTGCACCACTTCTTACACCCATGGTGAACTGAATTAACTCTTTACCCACAATCCTTTGCAACCTTTCTTCGATTTATTTCCACTTTCCACAAGTATCTGACAATCGTCGAATTCTCCTCAGTCACCCATTCGCTTGTTGCCCTGACCAATCACAATCTCAATTTCCCCTCACCATCTTACCGTTCACCAGCACCTTAACCTAACCTCCCTCCCAACATCAACCTAATGCTGATCGTCCTCCAGACCAAAACTGGTCCTGGTGCCGGGCTCGAACTCGGGACTCCTTGCTCCCGAGCCGCCCCCACTGACCACCACTCCAACCATCTAGTTCCCTCCACCCCCTACTCCTAGACCTATGAACCTCCTCCACCCAACTGTATTGTTATAGCCCACCATTTCTACAAGAAAATATTCCTTGCTCCACGCTGGTCTCGAACTCGGGTCCCTCTGCTTCCCAAGTCATTACTTTAACCACTACACCATCCCAACTCTCCCATTCAAGGTATAATCTTGAATAAGAGGGCTACTCCTGTGAGGGTTAGGATTAAGGTTAGGGTTAGGATTAGGTATGTCGGCGGTGCTCCATCATCTAGAATCCGGGCTACTCCTGTGAGGGTTAGGTTTAGGCAATGTGCAGGTACAGGGATAGCCAAATTATCCCCAGTGACGGTAAGGTTTAGGTATGTCGCCGGTATTCCAGCATCTAGAATCCGGGTTATTCCTATTAGGGTTAGGTTTAGGTATATCGCCGGTGTTCCATCATCTAGAATCCGGGCTACTCCTGTGAGGGTTAGGTTTAGGCAATGTGCAGGTACAGGGATAGCCAAATTATCCCCAGTGACGGTTAGGTTTAGGTATGTCGCCGGTATTCCAGCATCTAGAATCCGGGTTATTCCTATTAGGGTTAGGTTTAGGTATATCGCCGGTGTTCCATCATCTAGAATCCGGGCTACTCCTGTGAGGGTTAGGTTTAGGTAATGTGCAGGTACAGGGATAGCCCAATTATCCCCAGTGACGGTTAGGCTTAGGTATGTCGCCGATATTCCAGCATCTAGAATGCGGGCTATTCCCGTGAGGGTTAGGTTTAGGTAATGTGCAGGTACAGGGATAGCCCAATGACGGTTAGGTTTAGGTATGTCGCCGGTGTTCCAGCATCTAGAATCCGGAGGGATCTGGGCCCTGGCTCCTCCTCTACCCCCCCCAGGTTCTTTAAATGATAATTAATTTTATGCATCTCCCTGACGAGGATCTTGAAGAACTCATTCCTATCCATCGTTTTTACCACACAAAGAAAACAGACCACATTAATCTCTGGCCCACCATCCAACATCTAACCCTCCCCCTCCACCCTTCTCTCTAAGGAGCGAAATCTTCATTCTGGATTTACTTCCGGCCGGCGAACCGAACCACACCCCGAAGGGTCATGACCCGATAATCCCGACCAAACATCACTCCCCCCGGAAAAAATTTCCCTTCCAATTGTCCCTCTAATCTATGACTCCCCAACCTTCCCAACCACCAGCCAGCTCTCTGGCCCGGGCTAGTGTTGAACCTCATGAAGGAAACGAAACGAGGGAGGGCGGCGAGACTGCGTCGGCCCCCCTCAGGAGCCTGGCTTGGCATCCTTTCCGCTCCCACACTCGATTCCCACCCGGATCACCCGGTTCAGAACCAAGTGAGGTAGCATGTCCCTAGACTATCACGACAAACACCCTAAATTACTATAAAACCCCCCCACACACATCATCCCACCCATATCTATCCAGGGGAGCGAAATCTTCTCTCTGGATTTACTTCCGGCCGGCGAACCGAACCACGCCCCGAAAGATCATGGCCCGACAATCCCGACCGAACACCGCTCCCCCCGGAAAACATTTTCCTTCTCATTTCCCCTCTAATCTAAAAAACCAAACCTTCCCAACCACCAGCCAGCTCTCTGGCCCGGGCTAGTGTTGAACCTCATGAAGGAAACGAAACGAGGGAGGGCGGCGAGACTGCGTCGGCCCCCCTCAGGAGCCTGGCTTGGCATCCTTTCCGCTCCCACACTCGATTCCCACCCGGATCACCCGGTTCAGAACCAAGTGAGGCAGCATGTCCCTAGACTATCACGACCAACACCCTAATTTTCTATAAAACCCCCCCACACACACATCATCCCACCCATATCTATCCAGGTGAGCGAAATCTTCTCTCTGGATTTATTTCCGGCCGGCGAACCGAACCATGCCCCGAAAGACATTGCCCGATAATCCCGACCGAACACCGCTCCCCCAGGAAAACATTTTCCTTTACATCTTCCCTCTAATCTAAGAAACTCGTTCCCAGATTACGACGACCCAATGCTCTGGTTTTTCACAGCCCCCCCATGTCCGAAGGCACTGGCTAGGTTAGGTGAAGAAAAGCAACGCCTCCCCCCAGATAACCGTCTCACGGCTATCCAGTTTGGGATAGGGAGGACGCAGGAGTGCACTGGCCGGCGCATGTTTTTGATGAGGCTGATCCACCCATAAACGCTTGTTTTACCTTTTCTCTCCAATACTCCATTCCCCTAGTTGTTTTATTATTCAGATTTGAAATCGCAACCCCTTCCCAAGGCTCTTCCCATCCCCCTTCCCATACGGATATCAATGAGC